>NC_062571.1:87072881-87277881 GCF_022837055.1 Prionailurus viverrinus
CAGACCTTCCAGGATGGGAGAGTTCTGGGGATGGAGGGTGGGGGTGGCTGCCCGCGGGGCGATAACATGCAGATTTCACATTATGTATATTTTAAATAAAAATACGTATAATAAGCAAAAAGCAAAGTAAAAATAAAATGTACCAAAACAAAAAAGGTCAAGGCAGGTCCCTTGGTCAACCCTGGACAGAGCACAGCAGGACTAGTCAGATGAGGTAAATGTATGGGCTCAGGAACCAGGGGGGGCACCCGCCCCTGCCGCCCCCACCACGGCCCACACAGTCGGGGGAGAGGCAGCCTGGGGGCACCCGTCATGGCCATCTCTGCCCGAACCCTCTAAGCCCTGAAAGTACTTTATAAGCTGACTAGAGGCAAGAATGAATATTGCTTTACGTTCGAACAATAATAAACTAAAATTTTAAGTTGATTATATTGAACCTGCCCCATGTTTATGATCCCAAGACATTTTGAGATCGCAGCCAAACGGACTGACAGATTTTGGATCCCTTCGTGCTGCAGAGCAGACCCGGAGCCCCGAACCCCAGGCTGGGCCTGCTCTGCCCCTTTACACAAGAGGGGGTGCATGTTTCGTGGTCCCCTTCCTTCCGGGGAGGAGCTTCTGCACCCAGCCTGGGAACTAAGGGGGACCCCACTTGGACTCCTGAACTGAGAACGTTTATCACAAACAATGTAACGAATAGACTGAGGGGCGCCTGGGGGACTCAGTGGGTTAGGCCTCTGACTTCGGTCCAGGTCACGATCTCACAGTTCACGAGTTCGAGCCCCACATCAGGCTCTGTGTTGATAGCTCGGAGCCCGGAGCCTGCTTCGGATTCAGCGTCTGTGTGTCTCTCTTTCTGACCCTTCCCCACTCACACTCTGTCTCTCTCAAAAATAAATAAACATTAAACTTTTTCAAAAAAAAGAATAGACCGATACCAGCAAGTAGCCTTCTGGGCGGCCTTTGGGTTCTGAGTCCTGGCAGGCGGGTTGACTTCCCGGTACTTGGCCGCAGAGCAAAGCCACTGCCACAGTGAGGCGAGGGGGAGAAATGACTCAAGGTTTCTTGGGAAGCTGAGGACAAACGGGGATATCAGTCACACACATTCATATGATAATTGCACTGAGTTTTGTCCTAAACCTACATTCGTGGACATGAAAAGACTTAAGGGGAGCAGGGGAGGACATTGGAGAAAGGATGAACTTGCCAACAGGAAGGCAGTGGTCATGCTGTGGCCATCTGACCTCTGGCTGGCCCTTCAAGGTAGCCCAGTTCTCCCAGCATGCACAGCGATGGCCTGCCCCCACATCCTGGGACTCTCCAGCATGCACAGCAGTGACCTGTCCCCCACATCCCTGGACTCCCCCACCATGCACAGCGGTGGCCTGGCCCTCTCTTGGGACTCTCCCAGCATGCACAGCAGAGGCCTGTCCTCTCCATCCTGGGATTCTCCCAGCATGCACAGTGGTGACCTGTCCCCCTATCCTGGGATTCTCCCAGCATGCACAGCAGTGACCTGTGCCCCCACATCCTGGGACTCTCCCAGCATGCACAGCGATGGCCTGCCCCCACATCCTGGGACTCTCCCAGCAGGCACAGCAGAGGCTGTACCCTCCCTGGAGGTGGCTATACAGGCCAATTGCCACAGAGGCTCCTTACTTTTCTGCAAAGACGGGGAGAGCCGTAGGCCTGCTGACAGAGCGTGCCACACAAAACTATAGCCACGTGCAGATATGACATCGAAATTCAAATTGGTTCAGGTCAGATAAAACTTCAAATTCGGTTCTTCGGCCACACCAGCCACATTTCAAAGGTTTCATAGCACCATGCGGCTAATGGCCACCATATTGGAGACTGCAAACCTAGAACATTCCATCTTGGCGGGACGTTCTGTTCGCAGAGTCCCCTTAGGGGTAAAACTCCAATTCTGACCTCAGGGCTACGCCCCCCCAGTCTGGGTGGTGAGGCCACCCAGAGGATCAACTGTTTCACACCCAGTCAGTGGCCCTGAAGCAGCGAGCAAGTCCTGAAGCAGGAGGAGGAACTCAAGAGGACTCCCCTTCCTGCCACATGCCCGGTGGGTGTTTCTGGAATATCTGCCGAGGCCTAAGCAGCCGATGGAGCCACAGCCACGCTGGTGTCCCCGGAAAATGGAGGGCAGGTGGCTCAGGAGAGTGGCGTTGTGGCCCTGCCGGGGAGCACCTCAGAGCCACAAGTCCACGTTTACTAATTAAAGGCGCAGCATCACCCATTTAGGGCGTGGGGTCGACTTTACACCTCCTAAAGCCTCCTCACAGCTTTGGTTACTGTGCCAGAATGTGATCTCCGTTGAAATTTTTCTTTTTGCATTCTATTGAAAGTGTTAATAAGCTATATTTAAGACCCAACCGTGCAATTATGTCGAGCAGACTAAATAAATCAACACTGGCTCTGACTCTGTTCAAGGGAAGAAATTGAACTGCTACCAATTTAACAAATATTTTAAAAGTCAGAGCTGATGAACATTTGCCTTCTGTCCAAAATAAGCATATTTGATTTATGATGATAAACACGTGAGGCCACTACCTGCAAAGCCCTGTGCTGGGGGGTGAGGAAGGCAAGTGGGGGGTGCCATGCTAGACCTGGGGCGGACGTGGGGGCGCAGGAGGGCGAAGCAGGGCAAAAGAAAAGCATTTGAGGGGCCCAGGTTTCTCTGACACACGCAAGAGCTCACCTGAGAGCAGCATTTAAAACACGGCCCCCTGGGCGCCTGGGTGGCTCAGTCGGTTAAGCGTCCGACTTCGGCTCAGGTCACGATCTCACGGTCTGTGGGTTCGAGCCCCGTGTCGGGCTCTGTGCTGACGGCTCAGAGCCTGGAGCCTGCTTCAGATTCTGGGTCTCCCTCTCTCTCTGCCCCTCCCCTGTTCATGCACGTGTGCTCGCTCCCTCTCTCAAAAACAAACAGTAAAAAAAAATAAATTAATAAAGTTCAGAAATTCAAAGAAAGTTTTAAAAAATGTTGAGCACGAAACGAGCCCCAAATTCAAGAGAAATGAATCTTCAGGCCTAACAGTAGAATTTTCTGGGAAACCTATTTGAAATCCATGTATTTAGCGTATCAGATAATTGGGAGATGTTAGAGAAAGGTAGTGAAAATGAACGAATCGTCACTTCGTGGTCTCCCCAGGAGCCCCACCAATGGCACGGAGTGCTCTCGAGCCTCGCATGTCCGTGGCACCAGAGGTTCAGTCCTGCAGCCACAGGCTCACCACTCCTCACCTGCCACATGCAAACTAGGGAGCCGGGTGGGCTGGCCGGAGAGCAGGGAGCAGGGAGCAGGGTGCACGCAGGGACTGTTCCCGCCCGGCACAGCGTCCCGACACCTCCTGTGCGCCCTTAACCGGGGACACTTGGGGGCCCCAGGGTTCGCAGGCAGGGGCTTACTTAGGGGGTCTCCCACACTGACCACAGTGGAAGGGGGAAGCACGGACCCAGCCCGGCCCTCAGGTTGTTCACGGTCTGGAGGAAAACAAGACCGTAGTTGTCCAAACGTCTTCCCCGAAGCCCAGCGTCTCCACCTGGGGCCCCCTGACCCCCACCCTCAAGCTGACCCCTGGGGAGCCTCAGAGGCCGTGTCCCTCATCTGTGGACGTGAGCCCCCCAGGTCTTCTCCAGCCCTTCGTGCAGACTGCCGTGGCCCTGGCCGTGAGAAGCCCGGGGCCCGGTGGGTTTGGGGGAGCCCTGGCCCTGGCTTTCCCAGCCCACCGACCGTCAGCCATTCCATCAGGACACCCGGTGCCCTGATCAGCAGGTCCCCCAGCCAGACACCAGGCTCCCCGTCCCTCCACGACCCCTGATGCCCTCAGTCCTTCCTGCCTGGCCATGTAAATGGAGACCCCCCCAGTCCATCAGAGAGGCTCCCCGGTGCTTGGCCTCACGCGGGAAGGGGTCCAGAGCCTGACCCCTGTCCTCCCAAAAGGCTCCCAACCTTCATGCTCGGGTGGCTTTGCTGCCACGGGATCCGGGGAGGTGGCCTGCCCAGCCTGGCGGGGGGGGGGGGGGGGGGGGGGCGGGGAGGGACCTCCCACCTTGCTCCATTTATGTGACTTCAAGGGCAGGTTATGGGGCCCTTCCCAGAGTGTGGCACCAAATCTCATCAACCAGGAAGGAGGTGAACAGGCCACCAGTCCCTCATGCAGCTCACCGACAGGAAGCCCACTAGCCCACACAAAGGATTACACGGGTCCAGTCCCAGGAGCTTAGGTGGTGGGCCATCCCTACGGGGGACCTTTATCCTGAGCAAAGGATGGCCCAGGCGTGGCGGGACATGGTGACAGACAGCCCTAGCAACTGGTTGGAAAGCAGGGCTTGGCCCCTAGTGGTTCCAGTGATGCCCTCGGGCCTGGGCCCCTGGCTGCTCTGAGAAGAGGTCCTGAGGGCCTGTCCCAACCATAACCCCCTGCCCCTGACCCTTCCTGCCCCCCGCCCACCTCCCATCCCCCACTTCACCCCTGACCCCCTCCCCCTCCTGCTACCTGGACCACTCCCCCCCCCATCACTGACCATCCCTTCCAACTGCTCCTGGACCCCGTCTCTGTCCAGGAAGACCTGGGCCGAGGGTAAGAACAAGGAGCCCAAGGCTGGGCCCAGTTTGGCGGCAGCGAGGCTCTGACCCCCCCTCCAGGTGAAAGCAGAGCAGCACAAGGCCCGACCCCCCAACCACGTGTCTCCCCAGAAGGACATTCCTCACCGGCTACCCCTGCCTGTTCCTTCAGGGTCTCCTCTGTCCTGGAAAGGGGTTTCGTTCCCTCCAGGGCTGCAAATCTAACTGAAACTCCAACCGAATGCAATTTTTCCTAGAAAATGGTGTTTGGACGGTCCCCAGGACCACCCCGCCCAGAGCTCCTCGTTCACAGGGATGTGGCCGGGCCCCTGCGGCAATGCTGCAAACCTGGGGGCACAGCATGTTTTCTCTCTCTGGGGGGCAGCCCCAGCCTCGATGACAGATGTGAGGCTTTGTCTCTCATCCTGGGCTGTTGGCTTGACCCCGACCCCGGTCCTCCAGACCTGCACGGCCGCCTCCCACATCCGGCGGCTGCTTCGTCCTGCAGCACTGGGCCGTCTGGCCGTCTGCAGAGGTTCTGTGGCTGGTTCCACCTGGGCCCTCGGTTCATGGCACTGTCCCCTCCCCACCCAGCCCTAGGCTCAGTGACAGGTGATCCCCCCCCGCCCGGGGTGACTTTGCAGACTCAGGAAAGGAGGTGGCAAAACCTTCAGGGAGGGGTTGCTGTCCAGGAGCAGGGGTGCGGGGCCCCCTCGTGCCGGGCTCTGGGCTGGGGTCCTGGCCCCGCCCCTGAGGGTGGCGCTGAGGGAGCTAGAAGTGGGTCCCCTGCCTGTGGCAGGGAGGCCTGGTGCTCCCTGCTCCCCTCTTTCTTCTTTGTGGTCCCCGAGGCTAGAGAAGGAGGGGCCTGCAGACCCCGCCACATCCTGCCTCCCCACTGACCCGCCCTCCCCTGGAGGGGGGCGGGGTTCAGCCTGGAGTGGGGAAGGGGGCCAGCAGGTCTCATCAGCATCCCGTTTTCCCTGTGATGATGTTGGGAAAGACACTTCCTACCCCGCCTGGTGCCATCACTTCACCTATGAGTGGATCACAGGAGTCCTCCTAAAAAAGTGTGTTTGAAAGGATACACATGTGGCCCCAGATGTAGAACTCTAGAATGATCTAGACTAGGTATGTTTAATTTTTAACATTACGCTTGGTGGTTTTAGGTCACATGTGGTTTGATATGCAACCATTTATTTTGCTGAACTTGCATGTGTGGCTGCGTCCTTACTAAACAGCCTGGCCTTGATGTTATGCTGAGACCGAATCCTGGCCAGGACCCCCAGGCCACCACACTGGCTTCACGGGCCACTGGGCCTGGAGCTTGATTTCCAAGGAAGTCAACAACATGCCCCCCCAGGGCGTCCCTGCAGCGTGTCCCTTCCCCTCCTTCCCCGCTGCTTCGGGGACTCAAGGAGGGCAGAGGACTCTTCCCAGGGGAGGGGTCTCCAGTGCAGAGCTGGGCTCCGAGCGCACAGGCACTGAGCTGGTGTTTGAGCTCCGAATCCCACCATCGCTCGTTCGCAAGGGGGTCACAGAGCCCCCAGGGACGGCCCCACGTCTGTTCTGCCCAGTGGACCCCTCTGGGGCGAGGAGAAGCCTCGGCTGGAAGGACAGCCCACGAGGACATGGATGTGAGCAGCCCTGAGGGAGACAGAGGGGTGGCCGCAAGTGGGGCTGGCACTCCGCTGGGGAAACCGTCCAGGAAGCTGGAGGCCCTCCACTCCCGGCCACCTCGGAGGGTGGCAATGCCCCTCCCCGGTCCTCCACACCCTCCCACCATCCCAAGGCCCCCCCTGCTGAGGCCAGATGGAGGGTGTGAAATGTCACAAGCGGACACCACGCAGAGGTGCCCCCCCCATCCTCCCTGGAGACCAGCTCAGCACGGGGGGGTCAGCACCCTGGGCCCAGCCAGCCCTGCTTCCGTGCTTTGGCCCCGTGAGACGGTCAGCAACTCCTTTCCCGGCCCGCTGGCAGGGAGCCTTGCGCACGGACGGCGCTGGCCAGGGCACGCCTGCAGGCCAGCCACAGGGCTGGCGCTCGCCCCGTGACACTGCCTGTACACTTCTGGCCTCCAGAACTCTGAGAGATTCCATTTCTGTTGCTTTAAGCCTCCAAGTTTGCGTAATTAATTATCAGAGTAGCCACAGGACAGCAATGCACAAACCCATCTCCTTTTTCTGCCTCTTTGTATGTTTTTGGATGCAAGTCCCTTCTCAAATGTTTCTTTTGCATGTATTTTCTAGCAGTCTGTGACTTATCTTTTTCTTCTCCCAAGGCGCTTTTCACAGAGCACTGGTTTTTTAATTGTTATGAAATCCAACGTACACATTTTTTCTTCCCAGATTGTGCCTTTGGTGCTGCATCTAAAACCTCACCTGTGGGGGTACCTGGCTGGCCCAGTCAGTGGCGCATGTGACTCTTGGTGGGGTTGTGAGTTCAAGCCCCACATTGAGTATAAAAATAAAAAACTCCCCACCAACCCAAAGTCACCCACATTTTCTATGTCATTTTCTACAAGTTTTATAGTTTTGCATTTTACATTTAGTTCTGTGACCCACTTTCATTTCACTTTCGGGGAGGTGTAAGGTCTGGGTCTAGATTCGCTATTTTGCACGTGGACGCCCAGCGGTTCCAACACCATCTGTTGAAGACGCCATCTTTGCTCCGCTGCGTTACCTTCGCTCCTTTGTCGGATATCAGTCGACTGTACTTATGTGGGTCTTCCTCTGATCCACTGACCCATCTGTCTATGTTCCACCAACCCCATACCATCTTGATTACTGTGACTTTACCGTGAGTCTTCAGGGCGGGTAGTATCAGTCCTACAACCTTGTTCTCCTTCAGTGTTGTGTGGGCGATTCTGGGCCTTTGTCTCCTCTCCATATAAGCGTTAGCAGCAGGTTGTCGATATCCACAAAATAAATTGCTGGGATTTTGATTGGGATTCTGCTGAATGTCTTCATCAACTTGGGAAGAACCGCCATCCTGACGATATTGAGCCTTCCCATCCATGAACATGGGATTCCTCTCCATCCATTTAGTTCTTGTTTGAGTTGACTCATCAGTTTTGTTGTTTTCCTCATATAGATCTTGTACATATTTTGTTAGATTTGTACCTAAGTGCTTCTTTTCTTTTTTCTTTTCTTTTCTTTTCTTTTTTCTTTTCTTTCTTTCTTTCTTTCTTCCTTTCTTTTTTTTTTTTTGTGCTAATGTAAATAGTGTATGTCTTTAATCTCAAATACTACTTGTTCACTGAATGGACAACAATGGACTTTTGTACTTAACCTTGTATCCTGCAATGTTCCCAAAATGTCTGATTAGTTCCATGAGTTTTGTGTCAATTATTTTGGATTCTCTACATAGACAATCTTGCCATCTGTGAACAAAGACAATTGTGTTTCTTCCTTCCCAAACTGTATGCCTTTGTCTCCTTTTCTTGACTTACTGCAACCTCAAAGACTCCCAGTATCATGTCAAAAGGGGGTGGTGAGGGGGGACATCCTTGCTTCTTCCTGACCTGGGGAAAGCATCAAGTTTCTCACAATTGTTGTCACGCAGATGTCCTTTATCAAGCTGGGAAGTTCCACTTATTACACATTTACTGTTATACTAAAAGTCCTTGTCTTTTAAACTGATTTAAAAGTTATTTTCCAGAGTTAGTGGTGGAACAATCTTCAGCAAGCATCGCTCCCCAGTTCGTGCCCTGAAGATGCCCCCTTTCCTATCAATCTGCTCCAGACTTGCCTCACTCCAGGCAGGCCCCACAGCTCTGGCCTTAGAGGACCCCCCTAGGCCACTCCATCCACCCAGGTCCCTCGCCAATGCCGTGATCACTGCCCCCAAACCTCGGTGCTCCTCTACCCCCCCATCCCCCCTCACCCCTGCACCCGTGCACCCCCAGTGCCCCGACTCCAGTCCCCTCTGCCACTTGAGCCTTTCCTTTCATCTGGAAAAGTCACCAGGCCATTGAGGAAACAATTTGGATTTACTCAAACCAACTTTTATTTAAAGGAAAAACTGCCTTTTAAAAGTAGATTTTTTAAATAAGTTCTGTACTATCTGCTAGGCGTTGTAATACTTCACTAGGCTTATGCTATTTTGGGGGCCCCTTCAACTACAACTAAGGACCTGTGTCCGGCCAGGACTCAGGGCCAGCTCTGCCCTAAGGGAGCCCCACATCCACCAGGGGTCTCAGGAGGCAATGGAAGGTGGGCCTCCTGGCAGCCCCTGTAGCTCTTTGGGGTCCCCGGAACACCCCCATCCCAGATTCCCCTGACCTGCTTCCTTCCGGTGTGGCTGGCATTCATGTAGATGGCAGGTTGGCACCAGCCTATGTCTCTGGCAGGGGATCTGGGGTCCTCGGACACTTGGCCTCTGTCTTCATTGTTTTATGGCCTCCCCTCATATTTTCTCCACCCCAGATTTGGAGGAGTCCTTCTCCCTTTTACTGGGGACTATTATTTAGAAACCAAAATTCAGGCACAGAGATGCCATTCAGGAGTCTTTGCTTCCGGGTCATTCTGTGGACAGAGCCAGGGAATGTGTGTGTGTATGTGTGTGTGTGTAAGACCACAGGCTTAATGATATAATTTGATTTACAGGATTCCATTTAACTTCTTTGGTTTATATTTGTATCTCTCATATCAAAAACCTTCATTGTTATCATCACCCCCAAATGGCTCATTTGCTTTGTCCCGTGGGGAGGGGCTGAGTTCCCGCTGTTCTCCCTGCAGGGGGGTCAGGAGCAGGGCTGATGTCCCAGCCACATGGGAAGGGGCCAGCCAGCACTACTGGCTTCTGGGGGGTTGGGGCAGACCATCCCCAGTGGCCCTCCAGGAAGACATTCCCTGCCCGTGGTTTGCCCTGGTGGCCTGGGCCAGACCGGGTCTCTGGGCAGACAATGCCGCCTGTCTCAGAACTGGGCCTGGTTCAGTTCCAACCTTCTCAGCCTCAGCCCCAGGCTTCAGACCAGGCAAGACAGCTCGTGCCTTCTCCTCTTGGAGTCTAGGCTTGATTTTTAAAATTCAAGTAAGAATAAAGGGTGTCTTTCCTCTTAAAAGGCCTTTCCTTTGAGAATGTGGATCACATTTATCAAAACATCAAATGACAAACACTTTACCAGACATTGGCCACGGGGCCAGCCAGAGGTCTCTGAGCAGAGGCTGTATTTCAAGAGCCACACCCTTGAAACCAGTGGCCAGAGGACGAGCTATGTCTCCCAAAAGGCCAGCCACAAGCCCTGTCCACAGAGACCCATGACGAAGGAGGAGCTGATGGTGGGGGCACAGAGCAGCTCTCAGAGATGCACAGATGACCTGTCCTCACCTCCACCAGGGCCAAGGTCCAAGGATTCTAGAACAACTCTGGTTTGCACTCATCTGCTGGTCGTCTCTCCTCCAGCTCCGAGGCGGAGACAAAGGGCTCTGCGTTGGATGGTGCCCCACCATCGCCCCAAGGTTCCCGGGGGTCCCCATAAACACACACGTCCGCCCGGTGCTGGGAGCTCGGGGCATGAACTGCAAAGGGCTTCCCATTTCCAGAGTGACAACCACCTCCCTGGAGCCCCCCTGGCGGGTTCCCCGCAGCGCCCTCCTGCTTGTCCCAGCTTTGCCAGCAGAGGGCAGCAGCTGCGAGGGAACAGCGGCCCGGCCCCGGCTCGCCGGTGACAGCTACAGCCAGGACAGCTGGCCCCCCTGACACCCTAGCCCATCCTCCTTGGTCTTCCATTCAGACTCCCACCCTGACGGGGAGGGCTGGCCCAGAACGTGATTTCCCAGCTCTCCAAAGCTCAGTGATAAAAACAGGTCACATACATGTAGACACATGTGACAACACAGAGCTTTCGTCCCTCTACTGTCCTCCTAATCCCTGGTGGCAGGCAGAGCTGGGACGGTGGCTCCTATCTCAGGGATGAAGAGACAAACTCAGGCTGGGAACTGGGTGCGGTCCTGAGGCTGGGGGAGCAGAGGGGGGATTTGGAACCTTGTGACGGGGGTCTGAGTGCACCTGCTCGCACAGAGCCCTCTGGCCACCAAGCCCCCAAAACAGGAACCGCCTGGGGCACGCGTTCACCCCAACTATGTGACCCGAGGAGCTGCCATAACACATATGCCCCCCCGCCCCCACGTGCATGACCACACACTGGGACGTGTTTTTACAGCTCGGACCTGAACCCCCTCCCGTGAACTAGCAGGGGTCAGTCTTGGGTCGGGGGGACGGGCACCTTCTTGCATTTTGCGTTTGTGTTGACTCTGGAACACTCCACGTGTTTGACTTTTTCGACGTGAGACCCACAACACGCCCCTGCCATGATCTGCTCCGTTTGGCACGGTCCGGTGGCTTGTCTGCCACCGACCCTCCGTAGGCCCAGGGTGCTCACAACAAAGGGCTCGTCAGAACAGACCTGAGCTGACGACAGGACAAAGGACAAAGGCGCACGTTCTGAGCGAGGTTCTGGGGTGGGGGGCCCTTCCTTCCTGTCGCCGCAGCATCTAAAAGTCATCGGATCAATCAAGCTGACACCTCCTCCCACGGGAGGTAAGAGACTCACGCTGTCAAGGAGGCTTTGAAGCACAAAGATCTTTTTTCAATGTACAGAATCCCTAAGTTACTAAGATAAATGGGGGAAGATTTGACATTTATTGCGCATAATTTAAATTCAAATCGGCTCCCAGTAAAGGAAAATTACAAGATATTCTGAACAATGTGCCTTCAGTTCTGATCCTTTCGCTGACGTGAGAGTGCTAAACTGCTTTGGAGCTGCCTTAATTTTTATAATTTAGAGGAAAAAAACATATTGTGGAATATCATGAGACGAACGTTTTTATTTTTGAAATGCAGTTATACCCATCTGTGAATTATTTCTTAAAAAAAAAAACCAACTTAAATCGGGCAAGTATTTTCCCACTTTTAAATACCTGATTTAGGGGGCGACTGGGTGGCTCAGTGGGTTAAGCGTCCGACTTTGGCTCAGGTCATGATCTCGCGGTCCATGAGTTCAAGCCCCACGTTCGGCTCTGTACTGACAGCTGGGAGCCTGGACCCTGCTCTGGATTCTGTGTCTCCCTCTCTCTCTGCCCCTCCCCTGCTTGCTCTCTCTCTCAAAAAAAAAAAAAAATAATAAATAAGCATTTTAAAAAATATTTTGAACACCTGACTTAGAGGCACCTGGGTGGCTGAGTCAGTTGGGCACCTGACTCTTGATCTCAGCTCGGGTCTTGATCTCAGGGTCATGAGTTTCAGACCCACGTTGGGTCTCCATGTGGAGCCTACTTTAAAGGAAAAAAAAAAAAGAAAAGAGAGAAAGAAACTTCAAATGATCCAAAAAACCAAGAAATGCATAGGTGTGGGTGAATGTTGATTTAGAAAGGAAAGATCTTCCCCAAGGGTGTGTGTGGGTTTCCTCCAGGCACTGGCACAGAGATGTGGGGTCTGGTCACCTGGAGGCCCGCGCTGTCACTCTGTTGCCGCAAGAACGCAAAGGGCACAGAAGTCCGAGTGGTGGGAAGTCCCTCTGCCGCCTCTGAGCCTGGATGGAGGCATGGAGGGGCCACACGGGACCTGTGGGTAGCACCGGGTCGGGGGGGACCCCGCTCCCCGCTCACCTCCTCCCTCTCCCACATCAGAAATGAGGTGAGGTGGCCGCAGGAGCAGAAGTGAGTCCCTGGAGCCCAGGAGGACGTGCTGGGTGGCACCATGGCCGTGAGAGTCAGTGGCCCATCGCACGGCCTCACAGGGAGGTTGGTGGGTCGGGTACCTAGGACTAGAGATGAGCTGCTCAGATCCCCCCCAGGATTGCTCCCTAGGGCCCGGCAGACACACCCACCCTATTCCCATCATCTCTTCCCAAGGGCCACCTCTCAAGAATCTCCTGCACTTCAGCCCCAACTCAGGACCTTGGCCTTGGCTTCGCAGAGACCCTGACCTGCCCCCACCTCCCCTGTCTATAGCACTGTTGCTCACTATATTCAGGTCCAAAGGTGTCAGCCTGACAGCAAAAGGGGCGAGTGTAAGCAGCCCGGGCTGGCTCGGTGCAGCTGGGAAGGAGAAATGAGCCGGCTGCTCTCAGAGATCTGTGTCACAGAGCACGATATGGCAGAAAGAGGGACAGGGACATCCTAGGGAACCACCAGAAACATCTGTGCTCCGCTGTCAACCCTCACGGGAACACCAATCGGCCCCCAGTAGAGCTTAGGGCCTGGGTGGGGCCGCCGGGACTGGAGTGCCCTTCACAGTGACCACTGGCCCCAGTTTGGTCATAGGGACTGTGTGCCTGATGCTCTGTGTCATGGGCAGCCTGCGACCGGTCGGAGGCCGGGGACTTGGTGTGAGCCCTTGGGAGGGGCCTCTGGCCTCCCACAGCACCTCTGTGACGGGGCCAGTTTCCACCAGCAGTCCAAATCCCAAGGTGCTCGGGTCCGAGGTCTCTGAGGAGGACAGACCTCTGGGCGAGGCTCCGACACAGCTCAGAACAGGGCCCGGTGACACAGTGCGGTGGTCAAGCAGCCCTAATGTCAGCCGGGGGCCCCATTCCCTCGGGGGTCTTGTTACATTTGGCCCAGTCCCCAGTTCCAAGACTGGCAGCCGAGAGGCCCTGTGACTACAGAGTCAGGCCCTCCCGGGTGAGCTTGAGGGTGGGCCTTGAGGAGCCCGGGGCGCAGGGTCCCCTGGCACACCGTCCTCCCGCCACCCGCTGTCCCCATCCAGAAGGCCAGGCCAGTGTCATGCAGGAGACTCCAGCCTCATCCAGGCCCTGAGAGTCCCCTTCGCCTCCCCACACTTGTCACTGCCCCCAGAGACACAAACAGCATCCTTGGAGGGTACGTGGCACCAGCTGTTAGGGGAAGGTGCCACCGACTGACGACAACGCACGGCTCTCTCCAACGACTTTCTCAATCTAGGCTCCTAACATAGCGATTCTCAAGGTGGACAACCTCTCCACTGGACATGGCTGAAACTCGGGCAGGGTGAAGTCCCTTGTGCTCTGCAAACTTTCTAAATCATGTTGGGGGACCCGAGAGCTGCCCACAGAGAGTTCTAGAAGGTTCCCGGCCACTGGTACGAGGCCTGTGGCTGCTGTGACACACTGGGGCTGGCTGGGGTGGGGGCTCGTGGCCACAGCCCCGCACCCACCCGCCTGCTCCGATTGGAGCCTGAGCGCCGCACACGTGCCATCACCATCAGGGAGACCACAGACTCAGGGCGCAGGGGGCCGGGAGGAGGACGGGCGAGGGAAGGAAACAGGAAGCCTGAGCACCGGTCACTGCCCGCAGGCGCTTGCGATCGGGACACACTGGCAGCGCCGGAGACGGGAGATGGGTTCTGGCAGGTGCTGCCCGTGGGAGCGCGGTCGGTCCCCCCACCTCCCCGAGCGGTGGCTTCGAAAACACCTTCCGCACAGACAAGCCTGTCGTGTTGGCACGTGCTCACCTTTGTGTCACGATGATGTGACACAAATACAAGTGGCGGCGTCACAGGTGAGAATCGCTCACCCCTGCCACTCGCACGCGTCCGCGTGACCCAGCGTTTGAGCAAAATGCCTGGGCTCGCAGGCTCGAGGCACCGCAGGAGGGGCAGTGGGTGGTAGTTTTCTTTTGCGGCCACAACAAATTGCCACAAACCACCTGGTGGCTCCCACCTCTGGAGGCTGAGAGTCCCTCCCCCACACAAACCCCCTTCTCCCCACCCCCCCCCCCACCCCCGCAAAGCTGGAGGCTCTCCGAGGAATACAACTACTTCCAAGGCCTTTCGAGCAGCTGAAGTCAGTTCCCGGTGGTTGGTTGTAGGACGAAGGTCCCATTTTCTTGCGGGCTCCAAGCCGGGACTGGTCTTTGCTCCCACAGGCTGCTTGCATTCCTTCTAGCACTTTCCACGCGGCCCCTGCCAGCAAGGCAGGTCAAGTCCTCACACACTCGGAAGCCCTCTCTATTCCCTGCCTTATCGCTCTGCCTCCAGCTGGAGCCAAGCCCTCTGCTGTTTCTGCAGCGTTCATGTGATTGATCGGACCCACACGGGTAATCTCGGATGACCTTCCTGTGGCAAAGTCTGTAACATTAATTACATTCGCAAAGTCCCTTTTGCCCCATCATGTAACGTAGTCCTTTGTTTTTTTCCTTCCTTCCCTTCCGTCATCACCTGGAGAAAAATCCAGGGAAGAGTCAAGAAAAACGGTGGGATATAGCTCAATGCCTTGCCAAGCTGCTGTAGTGATGGGGGCGTCAGGTCATAGGGTCAGGGATGTGTCTAGCGGCTTTATTCATAATTTCCCAGACTTGGAAGCAAGTAAGCTATCTTTGGGTAGGTGAGTGGGCAAATACATTGCGGTCCCTCCGAACCATGGGCCACTATTAGCGATATAAAGAAGTTATTTATGAAGCCATGGAAACACATGGGGAACCTTAAATGCATGTTACCTAAGTGAAAAAAGCCAATCGTAAAACATTCTGGAAAAGGTAAACTATGGAGACAGTAAAAGGAACAGTGGTTGCAGGGATGGGGGCGGGGGAAAACCGGCAGAGCCCAGAGGATTTTTAGGGCAGTGAACCTACTCTGCACGATAGTGTCACGGTGGATATAGGTCGTTATACATCTGCCCAAGCCCAGGGACACACAACATGAAGAGTGAATGAACCCTTAAGGACTTTGGGTAATAATGACATGCCAGTGCAGGGTCATCGTTGGGAAAATACGCACCATTCCTTCCGATGCACGATGGTGACAGTGGGGGTGTCGTGCAGGTGCTGGGGCAGGGGACACATGGAAAGTCTCTGGACCTTCCTTTCAATCTTATTTGTAAACCCAAACAAACTGCCCTCCAAAATTAAATATCTTATTTTTATTTATTTACTTTTTATTTATTTTTTGAGAGAGAGAGAGAGAGAGAGAGAGAGAGAGAGAGAGAACGCAAGTGCTGGAGAGGAGCAGAGAGAGAATCTTAAGCAGGCTCCGTGCTCAGTTCAGCCCAACGAGGGGCTGGATCCCATGAGACCCTGAGATCATGACCTGAGTCGAAATCAAGAGTCAGACACTCGACTGACTGAGCCATCCGGGCGCCCCAAGTCTTTTAAAAAAAGAATCAGACATGCGATTCCAGCCACTGTGCTCGGACAACGACACAGCTGCGTGTGGCGCCTGGCATCGAATGGTAGGATGAACAGCCCCTGGGACACACACACACCTGGGGGCTTCCCATGGCCACTCCCTCCAGCCCGGCTGGCCGCCCTGAGCAGCCCAGGGAGACCAGAACACCCTGCACTTGAACAAGTCTCTAAATCTGATGCAATTTAGACCGGAAGACTGTGCTCCCTGCCAACAGGGCACGTCTGTGATAACTCTGAGCTAGCCACTAAAGCTGAACTTGAAAACGATCCACAGTCAATGTTGTAAATGGTATTTAGTCGCGGAAATCTAAATAAATCAAAGAAATTTAAAAAAAATAAATGTATTCGGGTAAGAACAGTTAACAGGTAACTTCCTCTGTGATTTCTTGCAAACTTTTGAGACATATAGTCTTCTTTAGACTTGGTGGAATATTAGATATATATTAAACTAGACTAAAGATCAATTTATTGGTGAATAACTCACGCAAAATAAACTGGACCCACTTGCAGTGCACAGTGGACACGGAGTTCCCGGGGCTCGCGCTGCGTCTGAGGACTGTGATCAGCAGTCCCGCGGGTAGGCGGGCGGGGAATAAGTGCGCAGGTGCGGTGCGCCCCAGGTGCAGCTCCCAGGTGCTCCGCCCACCGGCCGCAGAGCGCGACCTCCATTGGCTGCTCCGCCCGAGGACCGAACTCCCATTGGCCGAGGTGGATCCGACTCGCGCCGGGGGCGACGGCAGCTTGTGGCCCTTCGCATGACCCGGCGAGAGAGGAGTGAGGTTAGCGGCGGCCTAGCGGCTGGTCTTCAGGGACGCGCCGGCCCCGGCACCCGCCCCACCGCCCTGGAGCGCCCCGCTCCGATTCCGGGCGGGGCCCAGCCCCGGCCGGGGTGCGTGGTGGGCCCCGAGGCGGCTCGCGCAAGCGCAGTAGGCGCGCCCCATAGCCCCCGGCAGCCCTCGCGGCCGCAAGCCCCGCCCCGCCCCTCCCCAGCGGGGGAGCCTCCCGGCGGCCCCGCCCCCACCCGGGCCCGCGGAGGAGGCGGTGAAGGATGACGTCATCCAGCGGGGCGACGGGCATTGGGCGCCATTTTGAAAAGGGAAAAAAAAAAATCCCTCCCCGGCGGCCGCGGCGGCGGCGGCGGCGGCGGCGGCGGCGGCGGCCGGGCTGAGGTGCTCGGCAGGCAGCGGCGCGGCGGCCGCCTCCTTCGTGCGCCGCCGCCTCGGCGCCCGCCCGCCCGCCCGCCGGCAGGCCGGCCATGGCAGGTGAGGGGCGCGCGCGGGGCGGGGCGGGGCGGGCGCGGGGCTCCGGGCGGGGGTCCTGGGCGGGGGCGCGGGGCGGGAGCGGGCCCCTGACGCGCCCGGTGTGTCCGCAGGAGCCGGAGGCGGCGGCTGCCCCGCGGGCGGCAATGACTTGCAGTGGTGCTTCTCGCAGGTCAAGGGGGCCATCGACGAGGACGTGGCGGAAGGTAAGGCCGCGCACCTGGCGCGGGGGCGGGCGCGGCTCCTTGGGGGCAGCCGCGTCTCCGGCCCCGGGGACCCTGTTCTGGCGGCCGCGCCGGGCCGGGGGCGCCGAGGGCACCGCTCGGAGCGCGGAGGTCCGGCCACCGGACAGGGAGGCGGCCCCGAGGGGTTATGTAAGGAAGCCAAGGTCACAGAGCTTCGCGAGGACTCGGGTCTCCGGGGTGGCGTGTGGGTGCCTCCCGGCGCCGGGGGCTGCGGAGGTGCCTGCGGGAGCCGGGCCCGCGGGGTCGCGGCAGCGGCTGGGACGCGGCGCTGGGAGGGTCGGGAGGCCGCCGCTCGGGAGTCACCTGCGCGGGCACCACCTGGGCGAGCCGTGGTGCCTCGTTTTCTTCGTCTTGGAAACCGGTCGGCTGGGCTGCCTGATCCTTGCGGTCGTTCTGTAAGGTTCTAGCGTCGTGGGCTCGTCGCCGGTTCCTTTGCTCCGGCGGTGTCCTAAAGCCCCCTGCGTTCTGCGTGGTTGTTTCCTGCATCGAAGCCTGAGATGAGCCGGGGGGCACAGCGCTCGGGTGGCGGGCGGCGGGCGGCGGGCCGCCAGCGCTGCACGGCTCCCGCCCCCGCCCCCCACCACGCCGCCCGGGCTCTTCCAGTAGGGACGGCCGTTCTTTCCCGGACGTGATGTGTGGGGACTCGGAAACTGGACATCCCAGGTTTACAGGCTTCGTTTTAGGGGACGTCGTGAACCTTTCGTCTGGTGGGGTGGCAAGGCCTTGTCTTTGCCTGAAATACACCCCCCTTGCCCCAAGCGTGTGTGCGGTCGCGTGTGTGCTCGCGCGTGTGCTCACCTGTCCCGATCTTGGGCCCCTCCCACGACCCTCTGCTCCTTCTCCCCTCCCTGGTGGTGTGACACCGGGAGATGTGTGGCCCCGAGACTGACAGAGTCCAGACTGTTAGGCAAAACTGCACTCGAAGAAATTGGTGAAGATGTGTACGATTTGAGGATGGAAAGTTGGTGGTTTTATGGAACTTAAATAACTCACCGGTTGTGCCTTTTATATTCATTTAAGATATATTTTTATTTTACTTGGGCCAAGTGGGTGACAGTTAAACTTAAAATTTTTAGCAGGAGCAAAGCAAAACGTGTTTGTTTTTGGGGGGGGGAGCCTAATGCCTGTTTTAATTTCTGATTTTCCTTTTCTGAAGAAGTTCTGACAAACGGAATGAGTTTGTCAAATTCCGACTGAAATGGTGTCTTTTAAGTGTGACGTTACACTTTGAGAATGGTGGCCTTAAAAAACTTGGCAGAGGGGCGCCTGGGTGGCGCAGTCAGTTAAGCGTCCGACTTGGGCCAGGTCACGATCTCGCGGTCTGTGAGTTCGAGCCCCGCGTCAGGCTCTGGGCTGATGGCTCGGAGCCTGGAGCCTGTTTCCGATTCTGTGTCTCCCTCTCTCTCTGCTCCTCCCCCGTTCATGCTCTGTCTCTCTCTGTCCCAAAATAAATAAAAAACGTTGAAAAAAAATTTTTTTAATAAAAAAAAAAAAAAAAACTTCGCAGAGATAATTTTGCTGGTTGAACGGAATCGGGACTTTTTTGCAGTTTTAAATCCCTACTTTAAAATTTGGAACGTACCTGGAAGTTTTGCGTGGCACGTTATCTTTTTCTGGTGAGATTTCTTTGTGGTAATCACTCGGGCATTTTTCGGTCCGCGTAGGTGTTGGGAGCTTTTTCCTGTGACCCACACAAGCTTTGGCCGGGTAATCGGTCAGCACGAACACTCTTAGAAGTCTCCTTTCTGTCGCAGAGTGGGGACGGTGTCTGTCGAATTGTATTCCTTGCGCACAGTCCGTGGTGTAGGAAACGGCATCGCTTCCAGCTAGTGGTTGTGCAGCGCGAAGAACCGAGCTTGTCGTGTCCGGACTCAACCAGCACGAAGAAGGTGCCGAGAGGAGGTCACTGAGGACGGGTAATTTGCAGGAGGCCGTCGTGCGCGGAGGCTTGGGTTCGAGAACTCCAGGGCGGTAACCTTTATGCGTTGAGATTTGTGGCTCGCGCCGTTTGTCCTGGTCTGGGCTCTACCTGGAAGCGCCTCCGTGACCCTGCACTTGTGCGTCTTTGGTTGAGGTGGATGGAGGCCGGGGCCTCGCCTCACTTGCGTGAGAAGGTTCAGGGCTAAACACTCGAGTGAGTACGGGGGAGAGAGGCTTTTGCCTTCCATTTCGCTTTTTTTTTTTTTTCTTCAACGTTTATTTATTTTTGGGACAGAGAGAGACAGAGCATGAACGGGGGAGGGGCAGAGAGAGAGGGAGACACAGAATCGGAAACAGGCTCCGGGCCCCGAGCCATCAGCCCAGAGCCCGACGCGGGGCTCAAACTCGTGGACCGTGAGATCGTGACCTGGCTGAAGTCGGACGCTCAACCGACTGAGCCACCCAGGCGCCCCTTAACACTTTATTTTTTAATTTTTTCTTCAACGTTTATTTATTTTTGGGACAGAGAGAGACAGAGCATGAACGGGGGAGGGGCAGAGAGAGAGGGAGACACAGAATCGGACGCAGGCTCCAGGCCCCGAGCCATCAGCCCAGAGCCCGACGTGGGGCTCGAACTCACGGACCGCGAGATGGTGACCTGAGCTGAAGTCGGACGCTTTAACCGACTGAACCACCCAGGCTTTTTTTAAAGATTATCTTTAGGTAGTCTTCACACCCGCTGAGGGGCTTGAACTCCAAACCGCGAGATCAGGAGTAGCCTGCTGCGCCGAGTAAGCCAGCCGGGCGCCCGTCTTGGTTTTTCAAACTAGTCGTGTGTAGGACTCGAGTCACCACCCCTGAAGAAAGTATCGTACTGTGTACAATGCAGCGGCTTTTTCTTTTCAAAGCATGGGGTTCTGCTCACGCGCTCAGCTCCTGGGAGCAGGAGTAGAGCTGGGCTCGAAAGGAAATTGGCAGTTCTCCTGCTGGTGACAGGATGCGGGAGTGACAGTCACTGCTCCTTCCCCTGCAGCAAGCTGACGTCTTGCAGGGAAGCCGTCACCCCCTGCGGTGGAATTCTCGAACTTTAGGCCCAGATGAGCGGGAGTCAAAGAAGTAAAACCCAGGGGGAGTTGCCAGAGGAAGGGAGAAGAGACTGCAAAGCTTGATGCTCTAGGCAGTGGCTGCTGTGCGGAAGCTGTTGGGTATTTGTCACGTTTCCGCGTGTGGTGTTTGGTCACCATGGCCCAGTCCCTGGGCCCTACAGCCCCTCTTGCACGACCTCACTGGACGGATGCCTTTGGCAGATGTCACGCGACATCACGGTCATTGGCCGGCCCGTCTCCTCAAGCTCGAAGGCCGGCTGGCCCCACACACGCCCCTCGTGGAGGACCCGGTCTGCGGTGACGACAGCTACCAGACATCGAACGCCGGTCACGCACGTTCCTGAGACTGCGCCGAGCTCCCTGGGTCCGCGAGTCCAGTCTCCACACCGCCCTTGTTCTTCCCGGTTTCGGATGCAGAAGCCAAGGCATGGGGAGGAGGGGGGCACCGACCTTGGTCAGCAGCCACCGTGACCGCAGCCAGGGTTTGAAGCCAGGCCGACTGGCTCCAGAGCCCGCGCACGCAGGGCTGCTTCGGTGACCATTAGCGGCGGTGCCGATGCAGTCCTCGAGTGGGGTGTGGCTGCCAGCCTCGGGATTGCTCCTCCTAGAGCTCGGGGGAGAGCTCTCTGGCAGGAATTGTAGGGAATTGCTTCTGAAAGCAAATGAAAACGAGATGCCTTTAAAGGAGGCGCCTGTCAAAATGTCGGAAGCTTAGTAACCTTGGTTAGAAAACGGCCATTAAAGAATAGATGTCACAGAGATGGTACGCTGGTCAGTGACTGAAGCACCTGCGCACCCAGCCAACGATGTGGTCATTTTGCCTGCCAGGTCACCTCGACGGGATTGGAGCTGCCTTCTTGCAGGGAAGGTTTGGGTCTTGCTGCCTTTGCCTGTTGCTTTTCTAGACAGACGGGGGGAGGGCTGGAGGGGGGCTTTGTGATGAACTGTTATCTGGTGTTATGTGTAGCTTTTTTCATCATGGGTGATTTTACAGGTTTTCTTAACATTTATTTTTTGAGAGACAGCATGAGCAGGGGAGGGGCAGAGAGAGAGGGAGACACAGAATCTGAAGCAGGCTCCAGGCTCCGAGCCGTCAGCACAGAGCCCGACGCGGGGCTCGAACTCACGGACCGTGAGATCATGACCTGAGCCGAAGTCGGGCGCTTAACTCACTGAGCCACCCAGTGCCCCTCACGTGTCTTGCCTTTTTACTTGATGATTTTGTTTTAATCCATGATCTGGTCTGTGGTCTTGAATTGGACGTTAATCTTTTTCTGAAAAAATAATATTAAAAAATACTAAAAGATTTATCTTTAACTCAAGTCTGGGGAGTTACATAAATCTTGTGGGTATTTGGGTGGTGTGGTAGGGCCTTTCTAAAGGTGTTTATGTGGCCATATTGTGAGAGAAAGAAACCTTCAAGTTGGGGAAGGGAAACAAAATTAAGGGCACCAGAACATCAGTGTAAGATGTTAGTGTGTTTTGTTGAATATAAGATACATCTGATTTCAAAGATGGTAACTTGTGGTAAACTGCTCCCTGGAGTCAGTGAAATCCAGTATTTGTGAATGCACAACGTTTCAGTTATATTCATTATTTTTAGAGTATTGTGGGTTTTGTTTTTCCTATGTGCAGAAAATGAGCATTAAGTATATCTGTGTCATTGAGAAAGGCCTTCAGGAAAGCACCTTCTGGGGGAAAGCCATCAAACAAGAAAACGATCTAGTAGCATTCTTGCTGTTTAATTTAGTAGAGAGCTTCATGGGGAGATTCTGCTATTAGGAAATCAGATGTGTGTGGTTTTCTTAAAATTAAGGCATTTAATATGTTTATGAGTACAGCTACATTGTAATGCTTCTTAAATCAGGCTGCATGTTCAGGAAGCTGGACTGATCTTAGTTATAATCAGATAGATGTAAGTGCATAAGATTTACAGTAATATGAAATCATACGCCTCGATTTTTTTATTCCTTGATTTTAAAAGTCTTGTTTTGATGAGTTCTGGGTTTAGCTCACGTCTGCCATTTGTCAGGTGTGAAGGCACTTTCTGAACCTCAGCTCCCTTGTCTAGAAATTACAGGAGAAGGTTTTTGTCAAAGTCAAACGGTATGCAGTGCTTTTGTTACCTGTAAAGTGTTGCTTGAATGTTAAGTACGACTGTTAATTAACTCTCATTTATTTTAAGGTCTTTGGGTTGGTTGTAGCTAAATTTAGACATAAAATAATAACAGTTTCTTGTTTTTTCCTGACCTCTCCCCCATCTGTTCATCCACCCTGGATCCCTTCGGTTGGGTCTAACCTGGGTTTTTCCATTATTATTCAGTCCTCCTTTCTTGATCGTATTTTTTTTTTAAGTTTATTTATTTATTTTGAGACAGAGAGCACAGGCAGGGGAGGGGCAGAGAGAGGGGGATATAGGATCTGAAGCAGGCTCTGTGCTGACAGCAGAGAGCCTGACGTGGGGCTCGAAGTCACGAACCGCAAGATCATGATCTGAGACGAAGTCAGATGCTTAACCGACTGAGCCACCCAGGCATATTTCTTGTTTATGTTCTGTGTCCCTTGCTGAGGTTTCTTGCCCAGCTTAGGATATACTTTCTGTTTCCTGTCTACTTTCACACCCTACCAATCCTTACCACATTCCACTTTCTTTATGAATCACAGCTCAACCACTTTTTTTTTTGTAGAATTTATTTTTTATTTAGTGAGAGAGAACAAGCATGAGCAGGGGAGGGGCAGAGAGAGAGAATCCCAAGTTGGCTCTGCACTGTCAGTGCAGACCCCAACATGGGGCTCGAACTCACAAACTGCGAGAACATGACCTGAGCTGAAATCAAGAGTCAGACGCTTAAGTGACTGAGCCGTCCAGGTGCCCACCTGCTCAGCCACCCTAACACCTGGTATTGTGTCTTAGGATGTGACCTTTCTTTTTACTTAGCATGTAGTGGTGTTTGGCATTTAGCAGTGTTCTCTTGTTCTCCGGTTTTATCATGTGTTGGGCTTGTCTCTCCAACTTGTGACTCGGTGTGGAAAGGCATTGGTACAAATCCCTTTTCAGCCCTCCTACTAGCTTTGTGTTTACTTACCTTCTTTCTGGCTTTTCATCTGTAAAACAGAGGTGGTATACCCTGTGGCCATTAGAATTTGTCAGGAAGATTCCACATAAATGCGGGGAAAGCTCTGGCAAACAAGCACACAGTAACTAATAACTGTGGAAACGTTCTCTTACGAGACACTCCTGCAAAGGAGAGTAAGTTGCTCCATATTGCCCCAGGGAGCCCATGTAAGAAGGGTGTTGGAGGGCTGGCTTTGGGCTGTCTTCATCTGACACTTGACCAGTGCCCTGGAGGGCTGCTTCTGCTGCTGCATATTGGAGTAGAGAAACCCACTTCCTGCCTCGAGAAGCCCTGTGTTGAGACAGACTAGCCCTCACACCATCCCGAGAGCAGAGCCGGGACGGGGATGGGGACGTGCCGGAAGTGCCCAGTGGTCCTTGGGTGGGGAGTGACGGGGAAGAAGTCGGGGGGTGTTGGGGGGGGGGGGCGGGAGGGCGGTGGAGAGGAGATTGGAGAGAGCCTGGTGCCTTCTGGGAAACCTGAGCACTTGTCCAGGGGCAGAATGGGAGGGCCAAAGAGTGCTGGATAGCAGCCTCAAGCACCGTGCTGAGAACTTGGAATTGTATTTTGAAGTGATCGTGATCACAAGCCTTTAAGACTGTAAGCTGAAGAGTGACATCAGCTTTACCTTTTTTAGGAAGGTCACTCTGGCCTTGGGAGAATGGTTGGTGATGGGGTAAGAACAGAGGCCAGTAGGAAGTTGCTGCGATAATAAAGGCTGGAAACGCGGGCTTACTGTAAATCAGAGGTCTGCAAACTTGTTTTTTGCAAAGGGCCAAAAAGTAAATATTTTGGACTTTGCAGGCCCGTCTGCTCCTGCTGCAACCACTGAGCCCAGTCTGTCTGCCTGTGTAGCTGGAAAGTAACTGCAGACCCCACAGAACAAGGGGGTAAGGCGGTGGGCCAACATCTCTGTTGAAGCAGCGGAGGCTGGACTTCATGTGAACCTCAGGTTGTAGTTTGTCAGCCTCTGTGCTAACATCAGTGGTCCTCAGTCTTTGGTCCCAGGGAGATCAGAGAGCTTTTCTTTGTGTGGGTTTATGGGTCAGTACTTACCAAATTTGAATTAAAACAGAAGAACTTAAAATACTTAGTTCACTTTAAAATGGTAATGATCTATTACATGTGAGCATAACATTTTTAATGAAAAACAACTTTCTTAAAAGAAACAAGATTTAGTGAGAAGAGTGGCCTCTAAGCATAGGGGTTAAAACAGGACTGCTGGATTTTCAGATTCTCTGCTTCTGTGTTCAATCTGTTGAAATTGTTTTGTGGGAATACAGGAAGAAAATGTGGCCTCACACTTGAAATTAGAAAAGGAAAGAATGACTTAACAGCCTTTCCATGTAACTCTGGATATTCTCTAATACTGTGGCAGAACTGGACACGTGATGATTTCTTCAAGTTCAGTTGTGCTTTGGAACCTGAAACCGTATCATTGAACTTGTATTTCCTGTTACATTAAAATCCCTTTACTCCTACCTTGTACTTTGAGTGGCTCTCTCACTCCGTGTGTGATTTGGTAACATCATGTCTTGGCCGTTTGGACCAGTTACACCAAATACTGGTACACTGGGTTATTCAGACCTTCAAAACGTCAATACATTTCATTATAAAAGATCAAAGAAAATCACATTTCTTAATGTCACAACTGATCTCCTTAGAAAAGCCTTGAAGTGGGAAGCTGTCACAGTGATGTGAATATTAACATTGGCAGCAAATGCTGTCGGTTGTTCTCTGTGAAATGAGAGGCTCCCTTTGTTCATTTTCAGGAGACTTTCCTGAAAAACCGTAGTTGGTGAGTTGTTCTTTCAGATAAAAACGGCGTTCCGTCAAATAAGTGCCTAGTTCGGCCTGCAACAGTCAGCCATGCATGTGCTTCTTGAGACGGTCACTGTGCTTGGAGATGCAGCAGACGTGATTTTTGCGTAGTGCCCACTTCGCCACAGAGAATAGCGAAAGGACTCCTACCAGAGGGTTGGGATTGGGCAAAATTAGTTTGATCGAGGTTGTTCCCAACCTGTGGGACTAGCTTGCTGGCTCTCACGTGCGTGTGTGAGCCGAGCGGCTCTCTCCGTACGGCGTGGCTCCGCAGCCGCGATGCACATGGAGGCACCGACAGTTTCAATCACCGTGGCTTTGGTTCATCCACGCAGGTGTCGGCATGCTGTTACGAAACCAGTTCTGTGCTCGGGGACCCCTGGGATCCACAGACCACGCCTTGAGAACTGCTGCTTTAAAGTAAGGTGTTAGCAGCAGGAATGGCGGGGCACGTGTCGAGAACTGCCCTTGCTCATCTTCACTGGATTTTATTGTTTTTGGCTCAAAATGCAAAAGCAGAACGTTCATTTTTTAAAGAAAATCAAATGATACGGATGTGTAAAGAGTAAAAGTGAAGTTTCCTCCTACTCTGCACCGCTGTCCAGGAATCCTCCCCGGAGGTAACTACCCTTAACAGTGTGTGTGTTTTTAGACCATTTCCAATGCCTTTATCTATTATTTTCTACTTTAAAACTTAGTTTACGTATAGGCAGTTTTTTGTTTCGTTTTGTACAAAATGCGGATCCTGTCATAAATACTGTTTTGCAGTTTTTTGGCTGTCACTGGTGTGCAATTGAAGGTCTTACGCTGACCCAGCTCGTGCTGAGCCGTGTATGTGCTTGAGCTCATTTGACCCTTGCAGCAGCCCCTTGAGAGCTAAGTGCTACTGTTGCCTTTGTTTTATAAATGAGAACATTGACTCTCAGGGAAGTTGGTTCGCTTTGCCCCAGGTCCCAGAGCTAGTGGGTGCTAGAGTCAGGATTCAGAGCCCATACTCAGTATTTTTAACCATGCCGCCTCACGGTATAGCTCTGTTTGGTCCCTTCTGATGACTGCACACCATCTCGTCACACAGATTCTCTAGTTTATTGAACTAGTCTCATTGGTGGTCTCCGTGTTCGCTGTTTACTACTAAAGATGCGACAGCACATTGTCTGGGCCCCCACCAGCCTGGGCGAGCATTTCCGTGGCTGGATTCCTAGGAACGGGCACACTGGGGAAGGCTCCTTGTTTACGTTTTGAGGCCGCCAAAGCACTCTCCGAAAGATGCATCTTATACCTCCCCCCAGACTTCTCCTTCCTCCTTTCATGCTGAGAACATCAGTCTTTTTAATGTCAGCTATTTTTTAAAAACTGTGTTTTAGAGAGTGTGCGTATGCATATGTGAGCGGGAGAGAGGGAGACGGAGAAAGAGAAGCTCAGGCAGGCTCCGTGCCCGGTGCGAGCCCGAAGCTCGACCCAACCCCATAACCATGACATCGTGACCTGAGCCAAAATCAAGAGTCGGATACTGAACCAAATGAGCCACCCAGGCGTCCCTGATGTTAGCTATTTTAATGGCAAATCTAATTTGCATCTCCTTACCAGTTATGCAATTAAGATTTTTTTTTTAAATGTTTCATTTTTGAGAGCATGAGTTGGTGGGGGGGGGGGGGGCGGGGGGAGATCCAGAGAGGGCTCTGAGCTGACAATAGCGAGACTAGAACTTACGAACTGTGAGATGACCTGAGCCAAAGCCACCCAGGCAGTTGAGATTTAGGTTGGGTTTAGGGTTAGGGTTGCAGTTGAGATTTTTTTTACTGGTGATTTCTGTTTCTCCTGTGAGTCATTAGATCACATCATTCATCCATGTTTCTACTGAGGTCTTTGAAAATCAATTTTTTTTAAGTTTTTTTTTTTTTTTTAATGTTTATTTTTGAGAGAGACAGAGCATGAGCCGGGCAGGGGCAGAGAGGGAGGGAGACACAGAATCAGAAGCAGGTTCCAGGCTCTGAGCTGTCAGCACACAGCCCGACCCGGGGCTCGAACTCATGGACTGTGAGATCATAACCTGAGCCGAAGTCAGACGCCCAACTGACTGAGCCACCCAGGCTCCATGAAAATCAATTTTTAAAAGCTCTTTATACGTTATGAATATTAATCTCTAAATATTTATTGTAAACATTGATTTTTTTAATGTTTAAAATTTTGTTTATCCATTTTGAGAGAGAAAGTGCAATCAGGGGAGGAACAGAGAGAGAGGGGGAGAGAGAATCCCAAGCAGGCTCCATGCTGTCAGTGCAGAGCCAGACACAGGGCTCATACCCATGAACCGCGAGACGATCTGAGCTGAAACTAAGAGCTGGGTGCTTAACCAGTCAAGCCACCCAGATGCCCCAAACCTTGAATTTTAATTCTTCTGTCCCCCCAGTTCGTATACGTTCTACCTCGAGTTCATTTAAGGATGCTGACATTTGTCTTTTACAAGGGGGATTTTTTTTGCTTTTGGAAATTAAGGAAAGTCAGACCCGTGTGTGGGTCAGTCTCGGTTTAGGAGAGGAATGGTAAGTGGGACAGGAAGAGTGACTCATAAATTGAACTTGAATAGAAGCTGGAGTCCAGAGCCCAGCTGCAGGGACAACCTTGAAAACAGAAATCCCGATAAGGTTTTTGGACTTGCTCAGAGCGTGGGACAGAGTTTAGTCTATTTCATCTACACCTTCGTCGATCAGAAAACCACAACTAGGGGCGCCCGGGTGGCTCAGTCCGTTAAGCATCCAGCTCTTGATTTCTGCTTCAATCATAACCTCACGGTCCGCGGGATCAGGCCCAGCGTCCGGCTCTTCCTGGGTGTGGAGGTGCCTGAGATTCTCTTTCTCTCTGCCCCTCCCCTGTGCTCTCTCAAAATAAACATTTAAGAAATAAATAAAAGGAGTAAGGAAAAGAATTAAAGTAGTGATGAGGTTTTACTTTTGCTTTACATTTCTAGAAAGATTATCCCCACACTCATACTTTGGAGGGCAGTGTGGCACGTACATCTGTTAAAGCTGGGTTGCGACCCCCATGATTCTACTTGCGGGAGTCCCACAGGAGCGTGCCAGCACTGCGGGACCAGGTGTTTATAGAATTGTGCATCGCAGCGGTCAAACATCCGGGAAAACTGAAATGCCCCAAAGTAGTGAAGGGATTAAAAGCATCCTGGTACACCCATATTGTGGATTAAAGGGGTCTGTGCCCGTTGGAAAGCGGTCTGTGACCCAGGAGATTAAAAACAGCCACCGGCAGAACAGCGCTCCCCTATAAAAACGGAGTGTGGTTGTAAATAACCTGGGTGTGGACCTTGCCACCCCCACCGTTCAGAGTGGGTGCCTGCGGAGAGTGAGGGTTTGGATCGGCACTGAAGAAGGATGTCTGCTTTTATGCTGGACGCTTCTGTACGGTTGTGTTTCGCACCAAGGAAGGGTGCCTTGTGTTTTGTAACGATAGACCAGGAAAAGACTAGCTTTCTACGAACTGAACACAGGAGAGTTTCCCTTGCTGCTGCTTGTGATTGGGGCCGCCTCCGGCTGTTTGCAAGCTCCCTAAACATTGTTGCTAGCTTTTCATTTTCTCCCAGTATCTCCAACGACAAAACATAGCCATAAAAGTATACCGGTTAAAAAGCAGGAGTTTCCTTAATTAGATTTAAAACAAGGCAAAATGGTAACTCAGCGAATAATCATTGAAAGGGGGGGCTTCAGTGCATTTATAATCATACCTAACTTCATAAATTGTCAGGGGCTACATCCGGCTTTGTTTCTGTGGGGTAACTATGTACCTGCACGTTCTAAAGAAGTGTCACGATGTCATGATTTTTTTGGCACACCTTTCGTACAGGAGAAATATTTTAATTCTTCAGACTAAACTGTTTGCCACCTCACATTTTGATAAACTCTAAGTGGCTTTTAAACAAGATAATAATCTAGCTGTATGTTATTAACATGATACATTAACAATACTCATGTTTTCAATACTTGATCTTATTTGTTCCAGAGTTTTTTAAGAAGTAAAAGTTACAGTTCAAGTTGAAGTTCTTTTTTGTAACTCTCAGTTCCATTTCTTTTTTTTTTTTTTTAATTTTTTTTTAATGTTTATTTATTTTTGACAGAGAGAGAGGGAGACAGCATGAGTGGGGAAGGAGCCGTGAGAGAGAGGGAGGCACAGAATCCGATGCAGGCTCCAGGCTCTGAGCTGTCAGCGCAGAACCCGACACGGGGCTCGAACTCACGAACCGCGAGATCGTGATCTGAGCCGAAGTCGGATGCTCAGCCGACTGAGCCACCCAGGCGCCCCTCTCAGTTCCATTTCTTTTTTTTTAATTTTTTTTTTCAACGTTTATTTATTTTTGGAACAGAGAGAGACAGAGCATGAACGGGGGAGGGGCAGAGAGAGAGGGAGACACAGAATCGGAAACAGGCTCCAGGCTCTGAGCCATCAGCCCAGAGCCTGACGCGGGGCTCGAACTCACGGACCGCGAGATCGTGACCTGGCTGAAGTCGGACGCTTAACCGACTGCGCCACCCAGGCGCCCCTCTCAGTTCCATTTCTAACCCCTCCTCTCTGCTGCCTGGTGAACCAGGGAGACCCCAGCCCAGCCTGTCCCAGAGGAGTTGCCAAAGGTTCTCGGTCTTGTCCCGGAAGGAAGGAATTCAAGGACAGACTGAGCAGACGACACCAGCGGGAAAGTCGATGATGAAAAGGGGTGCACTGTCCCCGTGACAGGCAGCAGCTCCAGGGAGAGACGGGGGGCTCTGTGCCTTGGGGCTTGGGCTTCTAACTTTTATGCACAGTTGTTAACCAGGGGGAGAAATATTCATCATTGGGGGCTGTGGTTCCTTGGAAACAGGTTCATGCCTTTTCTTCCTTGGTTGGTCAGGGATCCGGTCATGGCACCCACCGTCTTGGGCCTGTCTGATTTGGTCCAGCTTCTTGTGGAACCTTCCAGGACAGGCCTCCCACCTTCCCGTTGCTGGGCTCCAGGTACGCTGTTAGAACCTAACTAACTGCCTAGTCTCCTGCCCTCACCAGTGGCAGCTTCTGCCGCGACACGACGTATAGACTGTCCCTGCTCACCTTCTTCAACTTCTCTTCAGGCAGATGAATGTGTCCGCTTTGCCCCAACTACTGGTGCTGTCTCTCTGCCTCTCACACCTTCATGATCTCAGGGAGTGTTTAGAAGTCACATCTCTTGGTTTTGACTTCATGGTACCAAAGGTCTGTCCCTTGCTGAAGTCATCGGAAAAGTCAGATAGTCTTGATAGGAGTCGTAGTTACCAGAAACGTTCTTACTCTGCTTTGCCAGAGCCCCGGTTAAGTTCAGGGATGTAGTCAATTTCAATAGGCAATTCAAGAGAACCAGGACATTCCCTTTCCCATCCTGTTCACTTCATGGTCACTGAGGAACCGTGGAGCTCGGTAGGATTGTGTGCTCTTTAAAGTGCCGTTGGGGGAAGGTGTGTGCACAGGTAAAATAGTCCTATAAATTGTCGCTTTAGGAATCCACCCACAGTTACCTTTGGGTTGCTGGCCATGAGGGCCGCCTGGAGAGGGTTCACACCACCGCCTCGAGAACTGGCTCTGAGTCGGGGGCGGGGGGGGGGGGGGGGAGTCTTTTCGATTCATTTGATCCTACAGAAAAATACAGAACATTTGGGCTAATGCGGATTTGGGCTTTTTTTGTTTTTGAGGTCTAGGCATTTTTTTTTTTTAATTGAAATCTGTATTAGATTCCTGTGTTCTGTCCTGTTGATGTTTCTTTAATCCCATCACCTGTTTGACCCGTCCCTCCTTGCGCCACCTCCCCTCTGGTAATCGTGAGTTCTCTATAGTTAAGAATCTGTTTCTTGGTTTGCCTCTCTCTATTTCTGGTTCTTAAACTCTGTCTGAGTGAGATTATATGATATTTGTCTTTCTGACTGACCTCACCTAGCATTATACTCTCTAGTTCTATGCAGGTTGTTGCACATGGCAAGATTTCATTTTTTTTTTATGCTGAATAATATTCCCTTGTGTACACACACCACATTATCCATTCATCTGTTGGTGGGTGCTTGGGCTGTTTCCATAATTTGGTTATTATAAATAATGCTGCAATAAACGTAGGGGTGCATATATCCCTTTGAATTAGTGTGGGGTTTTTTGTTTTATTTTGTTTTGTTTTTGCATTTTGGGTTTAAATATCCAGTGATGTGATTGCTGGATTGTAGGGTATTTCTATTTAAAAAAAAAATTTTTTTTTAAGTTTATTTATTTTGAGAGAGAGCAGGCAGGGGAGGGGCAAAGAGAGAGGAAGAAAGAGAACCCCAAGCAAGCTCCATGCTGTCAGCACAGAGCCCCACGCAGGGCTCAGTCCCACAAATTGTGAGATCATGACCTGGGCTGAAACCAAGAGTACGATGCTCAATGGACTGAACCACCCAGGTGCCCCCCCCCCCCCCTTTTATAATGTTCCCCATTTTTTAATTTAATTTAATTTAATTGTTTGTTTTTTGGGGTGTTGAGTTGTATAAGTTCTCTATTTTGGGTACAAACCCCTTATCAGATACATCGTCTGTAATTCTTTAAGTTTATTTTGAGAGACAGAGATAGCATGCACACACATATGATAAGGGCAGAGAGTGGGAATCCCAAGCAGGCTCTGCACAGGGCTCCTGGGTGGCTCAGACTCCTGATTTTGGCTCAGGCCACGATCTCACAGTTCATGAGATTGAGCCCAAAAACTTTTATTTTGATGTAATCCCAGTAGGGTTTTTTTTTTTTCCTTTGTTTTCCCTTGCCTCAGGAGACACATCTAGATAAATACCACTACTGATCATGTCACAGACATTACTGCCTGTACTGTCTTCTAGGATTTTTATGGTTTCAGTTTTTCACATTCAGGCCTTTAATCCATTTTGACTTTATTTTTGTATGGTGTAAGAAAGTGGTCCACTTTCGTTCTTTGCCATGTAGCTGCCTGTTTTCCCAACACCATTTGTTGAAGAGACTGTCTTTTTCCCACTGCGTATTCATTCCTCCTCTGTCGAGGATTAATTGACCATATAATTGTGGGTTTGTGTCTGGGTTTTCTGTTCTGTTCCATTGATCTATGTGTCTGTTTTTATGCCAGTTCCATACTGTTTCGATTACTGCCTCTTTGTAATTTAACTTGAAGTCTGGGATTGTGATCCCTCCGGTTTTGTCTTTCAAGGTCTCTTTGGCTATATTCAGGGTCTTCTGTGGTACACATTTTAGGGCTGTTTGTTCTAGCTCTGAAAAATGCTGTTGGTATTTTGGTAGGAATTGCATTGAACATGTAGATTGCTTTGGGTAGTGTAGACATTTTATCAATGTTTGATTTTCCAACCCATGAGCATGGAATGTCTTTCCATTTCTTTGTGCTGTCTTTGATTTCTTTCATCAGTGTTTTACAGTTTTCAGAGTACAGTCTTTCACCTTATTAGATTTATTCCTAGGTATCTTATTGTTTTTGATGCAATTGTAAATGGGATTGTTTTCTTAATTTCTCTTTCTGCTGCTTCATTATTAGTGTGTATGGGGCTGCAACAGATTCTGTACCTTGACTTTTGTAGCCTGTGACTTTACTGAATCCATTTATCAGTTGTAGTTTTTTGGTGGATTCTTTAGGCTTTTTTATATATAGTGTTATCCTGTCATCTGCAAATAGTGACAGTTTTACTTCATTCTTACTAGTTTGGATGCCTTTTATTTCTTTATGTTGTCCGATTGCTGTGCCTAGGACTTCAGTAAGTACCCTGTTGACTAAAAGTGGTGAGAGCGGACATTCTTGAGAAGCTGGATTTTTTTCTTCATTGTGGTAAGCTATACATAGTTGAATATTGATCGTTTTTACCGTTTGTAAGCATACAGTTCTGTGGCATCAATTACATCCACAGTGTGGTGTGACCATCACTGCCATCTATATCCAAAACTTTTTAATTGTCCCAAAGAAAAACTGTGTCCATATGAAATAACAGCTCCCCCCTTTCTCCTTCCCCCAGCCCCCAATAATCTCTACTCTGCTTTCTGTTTCTGTGAAAATTCATATGCCTGTTGTAGGGACCCCATGTAAGTGGAATTATACAACACTTGTTCGTCTGTATCTGGTTTATTTCACTATGCATAATGTTTTTAATTTGTTAAGGTCTATCTGCCTTGTAGCACTTATCAGAATTTTTTTTTTAAGTCTTTATTTTTTTTAGAGTGGTTTTAGGGTCACTGTAACATTAAGGGGAAGCCACAAAGATTTTCCATATAACCCCCTGCTCGCCCCGTCCCCCACACGCTCCCCCATTATCAACACCCCCCACCAGATGGTGCATTTGTTACAATGAAAGAACGAGAACACTGACACGTTATTGCCCCAAGTCCCATTATCAACCTGCTCTGCGTTACAGTTCTGTCTTGGTGTCACACGTTCCGTGGGTTTGGGCAAATATATAATGGTACACGTCCATCATTATGGTATCACACAGTCATTTCTCAGCCCAACAAATCTGTGTTCTGCCTGCTCATCTCTGCTCACCCCTGGCAACCACTGATCTTTTGACTGTCTCCATGGTTTTACCTTTTCCAGGATCTCGTATACTTAGGATCCCATAGTGTGCAGCCTTTTCATGCTGGCTCCTTGCACTTCATTACATGTATTTAAGGTTCTTTAATGCCTTTCAGGACTGGATGGTTCATTTCATTTTAGGACTGAACAATATTCCATGGTCTGCATGGACCAGTTTATCCGTTCAACGACTAAAGAACATCTTGGTTGTTTCCATGTGTTAAGAATGATGAATAAAGTTGCTGTAAACATTTATGTGCAGGTTTTTGTGTGGACGTAAGTTCTCACCTCCTTTGGGTAAGTACCACAGAGCACAACTGCTGAATCGTATGGGAAGAGAATGTTGGGTTTTCTAAGAAATGACCAGACTTTCACGCAAAGCGCCTGCACCATTGTGCATCCCCACGGCTGCAAAGGAGACTTCCTGTGACTCGCCGTCCTCGCCAGAATCTGGTGTCGTCCGCCATTTCCACTTTTGCCCCTCTAATAGGTGTGTATGTAGCAGGGTCCTGTTGTCATTTGCATTTCCCTGAGGAGGTGATGGGGAGCATCTTTTCCGGTGCTTCTTTGCCGTCTGAAGATCTTGTGTTAGGGTTTTTGCCCATTTTGTGATTGGGTTTTCTTACTGTCGGTTTGAAGAGTTCTTGTATTTTGGGTAGCAGTCCTTTATCCGCTGTGTCTTTTGCCAATATTTTCTACCGGTACGTGGCTGGTCTTCTCATTCTCTTGAATATATCAGAATTTTATTCCATTAAAAAAAATTTTTTTTAATGTTTATTTTTGACAGAGAGAGAGACAGAGCATGAGTGGGGGAGGGGCCGAAAGAGAGGGAGACCCAGAATCCAAAGCAGGCTCCAGGCTCTGAGCTGTCAGCACAGAGCCTGACGCGGGGCTCGAACTCACAGACCGCGAGACCATGACTGAGCTGAAGTCAGACACTCAGCCAAGCGGCTGAGCCACCCAGGTGCCCCAAATTTTATTCCATTTTATGGTAGAATTAAATGTGGATTTTTTGAAGCAGGAAATCATACATTTCTAATCTATCGTTTTAATCATTGAATGCACTCTTAAAATGTTTATTCTCAAAGAATAAATACATTCCTGAAAAGCTACTTAGAAATTGAATTTATATGCACTGAACGAACTTACTGGTCAAAAATAACTTACACTTTTTCTAAAATCACAAACTGGGGATGAGTAATTATTGTTTGCTTATTTAAACTGTGATAAAACTTTGACTTGTGGGGCTCCTGGGTGGCTCAGTCAGTTAAGCATCCGACTCTTGATTTTGGCTCAGGTCACGACCTCAGGGTTCATGGGGTCACCCTGTGTCGGGCTCAGTGCTGACGGTGCAGAGCCTGCTTGGGATTCTCTCTGCCCTTCCCCCGTATGCACATGCTCTCTTGCTCGCTCTCTCTCTCTCAAAATAAATAAGCTTAAAAAAAAAAAAAAAACAACTTTGACTTGTTTTATCAGTTACCTGGTAAACTCACTTATTTGATAATCTTGCCTATTTGGGGATTTCTCTGAGAAACACCTGTGAGTTTTTTCCACATGTATTTAAGTCTAACTGAACTGTTTATTTGGTATAAGGAACAGTCTCAAGGCTGTGTGTGTTCCTAACAGATAGTAATAAAAAATCACATATAAGAGGGTGCCTGGCTGCCTCTGTTGGTGGAGCACGTGACTCTTGATCTCAGGGTTGTGAGTTCAAGCCCCACGGGGCATAGAGCTTACTTTACGGGGGGAGAAAAGGTGGCATACAAGGAGAGAAATGATAGCAGCCTGTTTTTCTAATACGACAGACTAGATTAGGTCATTTCCCAAATTTAGAGAGAGAGTCTTCCCCTTTTGGGACCAATTTCTCAGATGAGTGGCCCCTTTTACATAGACGACAAAAATGCTCGTCTCTGTCCTCTTGCCAGTGTGAGTGTGAAATACCAAGGACCGGTTGTGCGGCCGCCTGTCTGGGCGTGCAGCAGGAGGGCAGTTTGGCTGATGCATAGCGAGTGACCAGGGTTAGCAGGTGAACTCTCAGCTCTTCCTTTTGCTTCTTGGTGCATCCATTCTGCAGGTGTGCACCCACGCTTCAGATGCGCCGTGAGCAGAAGCACTGCTCTGCGACCCACGTGGTCCTGAGACGTAGCAAGGAAGTTGTCAAAGTGCTTCCCTGGGCAATGGAACCTTGGGCTGTGGTGTGAAGGACAGATAGATGACAGGGTTGGGGGGGGGGTGGGAGGAGCTGTCCTGGCAGAGTAGAGAGCCTGGAGGAGGGCTTGAAACAGCAAGAATTATAACCAGTTTGAGAAACTAAGGCCTCGGTCATCAGACCATAGAAGGCAAAGGGGAGAACAGAGCGAGGATTGTGATCTTTATCGTAAGGGCAGTGAGAATCATCGTAAGGGCAAGATGTTCAGTTGGAGAGTGCGTAGCTTTAATTTTCTTCTAAACAGTCTAGTGCGTGCTTTGATGATTGTGCCAGGGTGCTGTTACTGGTCTTGGCTCAGACTTCTGCTGTGGCAGAACTTAATTACCAGCACTTAATTACTCAGAGTCACTAGGTAGGCGATACAGCATAGAGCGTCCCTGGAAATTGTTCAGGTGACTTAACATGTCTGCAGAAAAGGGTAATGTATGCTGTCAGATAGCCTTTGGGATAAAAACTTGTCATTTTTTAGGATGGGGTGGAGGAGGTAGCATGGAATACTCCGTATGAGTCAGATTCTCCTTGAAGAGTTTGGTTAAATCTCTGCTGGGCTTTAACGACAGAAGTGAAACATGGTTTCCTAAGTCTTGAAGTCTACCGGAATTGATCTGACAAGACTTTTGATTGGGGAATGATGTGCACACACTGAATTTCCTGATCTCCTGCTGCCTTCACCTAACGTACATGCTTGTGAGAAGTAGCCAAAAAGAAACAGAGGCTCCTTCAGTTTAAATGAAATGGGATTAGGGGCGCCTGGGTGGCTCAGTCAGTTGAGTGTCCAGCTTCAGCTCAGGTCATGATCTCACAGTCTGTGAGTTCGAGCCCCGCGTCAGGCTCTGTGCTGACAGCTCAGAGCCTGGAGTCTGCTTTGGATTCTGTGTCTCCTCTCTCTCTGCCCCTTACCCCCCTTCAAAAATAAGCATTAAAAAGTTAAGAAATAATAATAGACTTACTGAGATACAATTCACTTGACATAAAACTCATACTTTCAAAGACTATAGTTGGGTATTTTTTAGTATGTTCACTGACTTGTGCAGCCGTCACCACTGTCTAATTCTAGAACATTTTCATCACCCCCTGAAGAAACCCATCAGCAAGTACTGTTCATCCCTTCCTCCCCTACCTCCTGGCAACCACTAGCCTACTTTCTGTTTCTGTGGATTTCCCTATTCTGGACGTTGCATATAACTGAAATCATATAATAGGTCTGGCTTTGTGTCTGGCTTTTTCCGTGTAGTGTAATGTTTTCAAGTTTCATCCATCTAGCAGGTGTCAGTATTTCATTCTTTGTTTGGCTGAATGATACTCCATTGGGTGAATATGGACCACATTTTGTTTTTGAGCTCATTTCATGAATAGTTTGGATTATTTCCAGTATTTGGCTGAATTTAAATAATGTTGCTATGAATATTCTTGAAAAAGTTTTAACGTAGACCTGTGTTTCCAGTTTTGTCAGCCGTGATACCTAAGAGTTGGATCGACAGTCGTGTGCTAACTTTACGTTGACCTTTTTGAGGAGATGCCAAACCGTTTTGCGAAGTGGTTGCATCATGTTACAGTCCCACTAGCAGTGTTATGAGGGTTTCGGTTTGTCTGCATCCTCCCCAACAGTTCTTGTTTTTGTTTTTACCTGAGCCATCCTTCTGTATGGGTGCAGTGCTGTCCCATTGTGCTTCCGTTTCCCTAGCGACAGGTGATATGGAGCATCTTTTCCTGTGCTTATTCCACATTTGTGTATTCTCTTTGGGAAAAAAAATGTCTGTTCAAGCCCTTTGCCCATTTTTTAGTTGGTTTTGTTTTTTGGTTTTTGGTTTTTATCTATTGGGTTATTTATATATTCCAGAGACTAGAGTCTTACCTGATACATGATTTGCAAATATTTCCTCTCATTCTGTGCATTGTCTTTTCACTGTCAGTGCCCTTAGATGCACAAGAATTCTTAATTTAGATGATGTCCAATTTATCTGGGTTTTTTTTTCTTTTGTCTGCAGTGCTTTTGGTATCTTCTAAGAAACCATTGCCTAATCGAGATCATGAAAATGTGCTCCTGTGTTCTGAGAGTTTTATAGATTTAGTTCTTATATTCAGGTCTTTGGCCCATTTTGCATTAATTTGGTATATGGTGTTAGATATGGGTCCAGTGTCTTAATTTTGCATGTGGATATTGAGTTGTCTCCATACAGAAAATACTGGGTTTTTTCCCACCTTGAGTTGTCTTGGCACCTGTGTTGAAAATGAATTGGCCATAGATGTGAGGGTATCTTTCTAGACTCTGAATTCTATTCCCTTGGTCTGTATGTCCGTCTTTACGCCAGTACCGCACTGTCTTAATTATTGTACTTTTGCAGTGCGTTTTGAGATCAAGAAGTGTGAGCCCTTCAGCTTTGTTCTTTTTAAAAATCGTTTTGGCTCTTCTGGGAGCCTTGCAGTGCCATATGCATTTTAAGAGTTAGCTTGTCAGTTTCCGCTGGGGGCGGGGGCATGGGGGAGACTGCTGGGAGTTTATAGGGGTGTTGCCTGGGTTCTGTAGATCCATCTGAAGAATACTGCCGTCTTCTCGCTCAGTCTTCTAATCCATGAATGAAATCTTAACAGTTTTTAGGTTTTCTTTAATTTCTTGGAACAGTATTTTGCAGCTTGTAGCTTGTAAATCTTGCAATTCTTTAAGTTTATTCCTAAGTACCTTATTACTTTTGATGATACTATAAAGTGAATCATTTCCTTACGTCATTTTTTGACTGTTCATTGCTAGAGTAGAGAAGTACAGTCGATCTTTGTTTTTGTATCCCCTACCCTTGCTGCACTGATACTTATTTATCAGCTGATTTATTTACCCATTTATCAGCTCTGATAGTTTTGTGTAGATTCCTTAGTACTTTCTATGGACAAGATAATGTCTCCTGGGAGCAGAGGAAGCTTGACTTTATTCCTCGTTAATCTGGATGCCTTTTGTTTTCCTTGCCTAATTACCCTGGCTGGAGACTTCAGGAGAAAGCTTACTGGAAAGGTCAGCGCGAACACCTTTTCTTGTTCCTGCTCTTATGGGGGGAAGCATCCACATTTTCACCATTGAGTATGATGTTAGCTGTGGATTTTTTTTTTTTTTTTTGTAGGTGCTCTTTATCAAGTTGAAGAAGGTCCCTTCTATTCTTAGTGTATTGAGTGCTTTTATTATGATCAGGTCTTGGATTATCCTTGTCAAATGCTTTGCGCAGGAGATAAGCATGCAGTTTTTGTTAGAATAGTTAATTCTATTAAAATGGTGTATCCATGTTGGTTCATTTTCATAAGGTAGATCATCCTCGTGTTCCTAAGATACGGTTTACTTTTCCTGTTATTAAAATAGTATTTATTGTAGGAGTAGAGAAATTGAATTTCAGTTGTCCCTTCTGACTTTTCCAGTTTAGATAACTTGCCACAAACTTTTTTAGCGATTGACTAGAAGATGATATTCAGATTTTTCTGTTTTGTCACATTTTATCCAGTCTACTCATAATTGGGAGAAACCTAATTTGGGGTGCTCTTAAGATTATAGTGTCTCGGGCGCCTGGGTGGCGCAGTCGGTTAAGCGTCCGACTTCAGCCAGGTCACGATCTCGCGGTCCGTGAGTTGGAGCCCCGCGTCGGGCTCTGGGCTGATGGCTCAGAGCCTGGAGCCTGTTTCCGATTCTGTGTCTCCCTCTCTCTCTGCCCCTCCCCCGTTCATGCTCTGTCTCTCTCTGTCCCAAAAATAAATAAATGTTGAAAAAAAAAATTAAAAAAAAAAAAGATTATAGTGTCTCTAGTTTAGAACCTTACTATATCTCTTACAGGGGGGTTTCCATTTTTTATATTCACTGCCAGTTCGTGTCTGCTTTCTGAAAGAAAACTTTTGCCTTTGGTGACTGGTTTAAAAAGACATAGCTAGAAATGTAACATATGTACACACATGCACATTCATTCGTGTCTGCCCGTAAGAGATTTTCCATTCTTTAGTATAAACACGGAAGGTTTCAGAGTGCTCTTTGTCTTTGGAGAGTAGATGGTACTCCTCAATCTGAATATACAGTAAAGTGTTCTTCAGGATTTTTGAGTGTGATTTTCAAAAGGCCTCTTTGTCATAGGGGTTAACGTTCTTACTGTCGGAGTTCCTACAGTGTGAATGCACACCACCCACTCAGACCAGTGCTCCAGAGGGCGGGAGCTAAACGATGTGGCCAGTGCCCCAGATACCCCTCTTCTGAGTTCATAGATGGGGCAGAGAATGGGTTTGGTAATGGTGACAAAGGACCTGGTGAGTTGAAACAGGTGAACTTGCTGAGTGGTGGAAGCACACACTCCTCAGAGTGAGCTCCAGAGAGAATCAGGAGAGGCAGTGAGGACAGAGCACTGTCCAGCTTTGCTTTAAGGGGACAGAAATTGCAGCAGTGGCCGGTGTGGAATGTGGAGGTCAGCTTTTTTTTTTTTTTTTTTTAAATATGATAGACTGCAGCATTTCTGTTTGAAATTAGGACTAATCTGTTAGAGGAGAGAAAACTGATGGGGCTCCAGAGAGCGGGAATATTGTCGTCGGAGCAGAGTCCTCGAGGAGACTAGGTGGGACGGACCCTCTCTTGGTGGTGGAACAATCTGCTCTGGGCACTTGTGGGTTTTATTTATTTATTTTTTTATGTTTATTTTTGAGAGAGAGAGAGAGAGACAAAGTGTGAGTGGGGAAGGGGCAGAGAGAGAGGGAGACACAGAATCCGAAGCAGGCTCCAGGGTCTGAGCTGTCAGCCCAGAGCCCAACATGGGGCTCGAACCCACGGACCGCGAGATCATGACCTGAGCCAAAGTTAGCCGTTCATCCCACTGGGCCACCCAGTTGTCCCTGGACACTTGGGTTTCTAAGAGGAATAAGCAGAATCCTCAGCAGAGAGGGAGGCGGGTGACTGGCAAGCCAGAAGCTGGGGCATGGGACCAGGTGTGGAGAGGTGGTCGCCAGGTGGTCGGGGGCCTGTGGAGGTCTGTCCATGTGAGTGGCACGCGGGGGCCTGCCAGCACTGGACCCACGGATGAGGATCCGGGAGAAGGTGGACACCTGTAACCGGGACGCAGGGGAGACACGGTGCAGTTGGCTGCCTGCAGGGTCCCAGGCGCCAGGGAGCGCAGCCCGCTCAGGAGAGCACTTTGCGGGTACCTCGGGCGCTCCTACCCCTGGAGGGACTTAACGTCATGGATTAGATTCACCTGGCTTTGAACTTGATATAAATAGGATCCAACAGTAAGTACTCCTTAGTATTTTCTTCCTGAGACTAATCCACTTTGCTAGGTGTAGCTGTAATCCGTGCGCTCTCATTGCCACGGGAGGCACCGCGGGAGCGCTCCGCCGTGGAGGCATCTTCCTACGTTACTGGATGTCTGAATTGTCTGTTCTGTGAAGGTGCCGCTGGTAAGGCCGTGGTAACACCACAGCTGTGTGGTGCCGGCGGCCGTGTGCCTGGAGCGGGGTCTCTGGGTCGCGGGACGGCGGCTGCCTGGCTTTGGTGGACAGCGCCCAGCAGTCTTCCAAGGGCTTGTGCGCTTTGTGTCCCGCACGCGGCCCGTGAGAGTTCCTGTCGTTCCCGTCTTTGTGACTCTTGGAGCAGCGATTTGGGTGTGTGTGTAATGGTTTTCACCCGTCTTCCTGATGGGCGAAGGGGACGAACACCGCTTGAGATGCTTCCCGGCCCAGGACCAGCTTTGATGACATCTTAAGGAAAGCAGATGCTTGTCTTTAATGGTGACCACTTCCCGGGACTGTGTTTCACACGGTCCTGCTCACAAGGGGGTATCAGGGCGGGGACAGTGGTCTCTGGAGGAGCGTGCACAACTCTGGGTCTCCCCTGCATCCTGCTCGCTGGCCGGGAGGTGGTGGTGAAATAATCCTCTGCGTCTTTAACCACCGGGAGAGAGGAGAGAAAAAACCGAACCGCTGCAAACCGTACCTCCCTTCTAATTGCTGTGGTTTCGGTTTCTGTGGCAGTGACTCAGCAGTTTTAGGTGGTGAGTTCTGAGTAAGTGCTGCTTAATTTGGTGAGCACACAAGCCGTGATAGTTGGGTGTTGATAGGGTTTGAGGCACGGTGGTGATGTTATTCGTGCCTTTGGGAAGACTCTCCGTCCGCTCTGTGGACACAACTCTGAGCAGCGGAGGCAGGGAGCGGGCCACTGGGGGGGCCGTCTCAGTCGTTCAGCCTGAGACGACAGACTAGGGCAGCGGCAGGAAAGGTTGACAGAAGGAGAGGAGATGACGTGTTCATCCTTGTTGGTGTTTTGAAAAACTTAAAAGTTCCGGAAAGTGCAAGAATCGTCTAGCAAACCCCTGTATACTCGCGCGCACCCCCGAACCCACCGCTAGAGCCGTCTTTCCCGACCCGTCTGCTGGACCCCGGGGCCTGACGCCGTGTCACCCCTTGCTCACTCTTAGCCCCCTCGTCTCTCGCAGCCCCCGTTCTCACTCCTGCCGGAACCCAGACCTGGTCTAACCCTCTGCCTGCGCCGCGTGGCTGCGGAAGCGCCACTGGGTGGGCTTGTTCAGAGTCCCTTCCTCCACTCAGATGTCAGGGGCAGGGACACTGCCTGTGCTGTGTCCCCAGGGCAGTGCATGGCTTACGGTAGTCACTCGCTAGGCTTGCTGGTTTTTAAAAACAAGCTGCTGACCTCAGATCTCACGTGGGCACTGGCACAGAGACCATCCCGCGTTCTGTAGTGTGGCCTCACGCCCGAGAACGCTTCCTTCACACGCCCCGCACCTCGCCCGCACCCCCTCCCTTCCGCTCTCAGCAGATGAATCTTCTCTCATACCTCGTGGAAAAAAGCTGTGGTCTGACGAGACCGCCTCCAGAGCCCAGCTCCGCCCTGCCTCCTGTGCCACGCGCTCCCTGACCCCGCCCGTCTGCTCACCCTGCTCCCCTGGGCCCGGGCTCCCCCTGTGCTGCGCCAGGCGCCGGGGCACACGAACGTGGCTTCGCTTCCCCGTCTTCTAAAACTTCGTCGCATGCTCTCCCTCTGGGCCCCTCTCCCCGCTCCGCATTTCTTGTTCCTGCTTCCTCCTTGTGTCACCATAATGTGCAGCGCCTCTTCCCTCGACACCTGCCGGGAAGTATCCTTAGCAGCCCCTGAATAACGTCTTCACTGCTGACTTTTGACTTCCTGGCTTTGAAGAGGGAGTCCTGACTTCCCGACGGTACCTGATGAGCGTGCTTTTTCACCAGCATCGCCTTCCACCCACGTGCACTCCCCCACCTTCCCTGGGGAAGGAAAAAAGGAGAGAGCCGAGGGAATTCTCTTGCACGTTTTGGTTCCCTCAGAGTCAGGCGAATCCTGCTCGTTGCTGAATTAAAGTACATACGCGTTTTCTCTTTCGTACCGATTTATTTTTTCCTAGAGCTAACGATCGCCTAATTTTTTCACATGCTTGCTTCTTTGTCTTCAGTGCAGTTTAAGCAGACATGGTCAGACACACAGCAGTGACGTTCCCAGACACGGCACGGGTGACCGCTAGCCCTTCTCTTCCCAGGACGTCTCCTGGCCAGCCTCCTCCGGCCGGGACTGCTGCTCTCCGGGGTCCTTGACTCCTACCTCGGCACTGTCCTCACCATTGTGGGCATGTCAGTTCCCCCCATCTTCTTTGCCCTTGGTTTATTCCCATTTTGCCAAACATCTTCCAGTAGTTTTCGGAGAAAGGCGTTTTTGCTCTTTGCGTGTTTGAAAACATCTTTACTCCTCCCTGAAACCCGATTGAACATTTGACTGGGTGTAGAATTATGGGTTGAAAGTTACGTTTTCTCAGAATTTGGAGGGTGGTTGGTATTCCATCCACCATTTTCCTGTCTGGTTCCTTTTGTCTGTGATCTGTTTTCTCTGGGGAATTTTAGCATTTCCCTTTTATCCTGGGTGTTTTAGTTTTCGGGGTGAGGCACCTTGGGCTAGGGGTTTTTTCAGGCTTGGCGCTCACCAGACCTTGTCAGGAGACTCTTGACTTCGTCCTTTGATTTTTTTTTTTTTTTCTTTCACTCCCTTCTCTCTGTCGTCTTTCTGGAGCTTAACTGGCTAATGAGCCACCTAACCTGATCCTGTGATGGTGATTGTCCTTTTCTTTGTCTTCGTGCTCCAGGCTTTGGAAGAGGTGTTGAGCTTTAAAATTGTTATTCGCGTTTGAATTTCAAAACACACTTGCTGGTTCTCCTTTCTCGAGGTAGCACGCAGCTCATCCTCTAACCTCTAACCCCCATTCTCTAACCTCTAACCTCATCCTCTAGGGACCCTGCTGGACGTAGGGCCACCCTGCTGCCCCCCGATTAGTGGCTGGGGCTGCCAGTGTGGGTGAGCTGCATACAGCATCCAGCGCCCACTTCTCTCCATCACGGGGCTGATGGGAGCCCCGCTTCATAGGTGTGGGAGGTTCACTGGCTAAATGCAGGGCTGTGCTCAGTTAGAATACCACCTGGCACCTCGCAGGCACTCAGCTGACATTGGTGATGTCACTCCTGTTAGCAGGCATTAACTGTTAACTCCCCGAGGACGTAAAGTGTCGTTTCCTTGAGGTTTTGTTGGTTTTGTTGAAGCGCTGTCCCCCTTTCCCCCAGCCCCCTTGTTTTGGCCACTTTCTCCCCCGTCTGCAGGTCCTGAGCCGTCGGTTCATGTTTAATCTGGAGCCGCTTGCAGAGCCAGCAGCTAGTCCTGTGCGAGGTGGGCTTTCCAGCCGGAGGGCTTCCTGGGGCTGATCTTTCTCTTGAGCCCTGTGGGCGTTTGAAGCTTCAGGACTTTGTCCCTTGATTTGTCACTTTGGAGAGGAGGCCCAGGGAGGGTGGGGACTTTACTCCTGGCAGCTAGCGTTTGGAGATCAGGAAGGGGGCGGGAGTCGCCACCTGACGGGATGGGCACAAGCTTGGGGACCCAGCGGTTCAGTACAAGACCTTCTGCCATCTCTGTGCCCAGGGTCCGGTGTGGAGCCTGGCTGAGGCTCTCAGCACATTGGGACCTTGGCCTCCTGTGCACACTTAGACCGTCCCCACCAAAGTGTAAGAGACTCGTCAATACAGAGAACAAACTGAGCGTTGCTAGAAAGGTGTTGGGTGGGTGGAGGATGGGCTAAATGGGCGATGGGCATTGAGGAGTGCACTTGTTGGGATGAGCACTGGGCGCCATATGTAAGTGATGAATCACTAAATTCTACTGAGACCATTATTACACTACGTGTTCACTAACTTGGATCTAAAAAAAAAAAAAAAAAAAAAGACTGTCGGGGCGCCTGGGCGGCTCAGTCAGTTAAGCGTCCCACTTCGGCTCGGGTCGTGATCTCACGGCTCATGAGTTGGAGCCCCGCGGCAGGCTCTGTGCTGACAGCTTGGAGTCTAGAGCCTGCTTCCGATCCTGTGTCTCCCTTTCTCTCTGCCTCTCCCCCTGCTTGCGCTCTGTCTCTCTCCCTCTCTGGAAAAAAAAGGAAAAGAAAAAAAAAAAGACTGTCACCACCACGCCTGCCACCCCTCGCCATCATCTGTCTGTCAGAGCCTGCTCACCACCATTGCCTTGTGGACGGACGCCTTTCCAGTTCCTCTCTGGCCCCTTAGTGGCAGCGGGAGAGATGTAAGCGTGTTGCAGACAGAGAGTCCGAGGTGGGCTCTTCGGGGCTGCGAAGCATGTGTCATAGTTTCCGAGTTTGATCTGAACATTTACTAAGTAAGTTCTGCATCGGCCAGATGACCCCCTCCTGGCAAAGTGCCTCCGTGCGGACTGTGCCAGTGCGCGGGGTCCTTGCTGCGGCCGTGTGGAGCCGCGGCGCCACAGAGGTGGCCAGCAGGTGCTAGCGTTGCCCGTATGACACTGAGCCATCGTGCGGGGCATGACAGGTTTAAGGGCGCCGCTCGGTGCCCTTAGTGCCGTGTTTATGCTTTTAGCATCACACCAGTTCTGTAAAGTAACAGCCATCACATTAGATTCATGTTGGTAGTTTAAATGTTATTGGTTTTGTAATCTTCTTGGTGTTTAGTTTGTATATTTATATACGTTTTGATTTTAGAGCTCTTCTAAACTCTGCAGACAGCATTTTCTAAATTTAGATTCATGCATATTTACGTAGCTTAATGAAAGTCATTTCTCACCAGTGGCAGTCATGGGAGTTTCTCTTTTAAAAGATTCAGTCCATTTTAATTAAGTTTAAAAATCACTGACAGAACTAGAATACCATTAATTATATAATATTGTACACCCCCTGGGTATGAATGACAGAGATTTAGTTCCATTTAGTCCAATACAGAATATTTTAATTTCACTTAAGCAAATTGGGTTATTTTGAGTAATTTAATTTAAAAAGTGGCACTTCTAACAAGCCTAATTCTTTTCCAGATCTAACTGGTTTTGTTTTTGTTTTTGTTTTGTTTTTGTTTTTGTTTTTTTAAAGGAAAGCAAGAAATCCCAGGCAGAAAATTCAGTGTGTGTTTAAAAGTCAGCGCACAGGGGTTCTGGGTGGTTCAATGGGTTGAGCTTGATCTCAGCTCAGGTCTTGATCTTGGGGTCTTGAGTTTGAGCCCCACATTGGGCTCCTGGGGTGGAGCCTCTTTAGAAACAGTAGAGTGAGAGCTCGTTTCCCAGGAAGTCCTATAATAACTACTATCTAACTAAAATGTTTGCTCACACCTTTAAGATTTGTATTGCATTATGACAACCTCAGGGGGAGGGTCTGTTTTTTTTTTTTTATTGTTTTATTTTGTACTTTTTAAAGTTTACATCCAAATTAGTTAGCATGTAGTGCAACAATGATTTCAGGAGTAGATTCCTTAGCTCCCCGTACCCATTTAGCCCATTCCCCCTCCCACAGCCCCTCCAGTAACCCTCTGTTTGTTCTCCATATTTAAGAGTCTCTTATGTTTTGTCCCCCTCCCTGTTATTATATTATTTTTGCTTCCCTTCCCTTATGTTCATCTGTTTTGTCTCTTAAAGTCCTCATATGAGTGAAGTTGTATGATTTTTGTCTTTCTCTAACTTCACTTAGCATAATACCCTCCAGTTCCATCCACATAGTTGCAAATGGCAAGATTTCATTATTTTTTGATTGTTGCGTAATACTCCATTGTATGTGTATACCACATCTTCTTTATCCATTTATCCATCGATGGACATTTGGGCTCTTTCCATATTTTGGCTATTGTTGATAGCGCTGCTATAAACATGGGGGTGCCTGTGTCCCTTCGAAACGGCACACCTGTATCCCGTGGATAAATGCCTAGTAGTGCAATTGCTGGGTCAAAGGGTAGTTCTATTTTTAGTTTTTTGAAGAATCCATAATGTTTTCCAGAGTGGCTGCACCAGCTTGCACTGCCACCAACAGTGCAAAAGAGGTCCTCTTTCTCCGCGTCTTCACCAACATCTGTTGTTGCCTGAGTTGTTAATGTTAGCCATTCTGACAGGTGTGAGGTGGTATCTCATTGTGGTTTTGATTTGCATTTCCCTGATGATGAGTGATGTTGAGCTTTTTTTCATGTGTTGGTTGGCCATCTGGATGTCTTCCTTGGAGAAGTGTCTGTTCATGTCTTTTGCCCATGTCTTCACTGGATTATTTGTTTTTTGGGTGTGAGTTTAATAAGTTCTTTATAGACTTTGGTTGTGCAGCAGTATTTGGGTTTAAGCCCCTTGGCCTCGGCGGAGCTGTAGCCCCGCAGGTGGAGAGCACACACTCATCTGCCAGGCACACAGGCCTTTCGTGTTGGTGCCCCAGCAGCGGGGGGAGGTTCTGATCCAGCCCTTCCAGCCCTTCCACGGAGCCTCTGGAGAGGAGATTGTCTGGGGCAGGTGAAGAGTCCCGGTGGTAGAGGAGCAGGCTGACAGTGGCCTGTGCAGGACCAAAGCCGTCTTTGTCCTGATTCAGTCTGCACTCAGCACCCCTGGGCTGAAGACAACCAGGTTTTCTATTTTTTTGCTCCAGGAGTCCATTTCATGAGTTGAGATCTGTTGTTTCTAGGCCTTAGCCTTAGGTACCTAAGGACTTTCCCAGCACTTGGCTTTGTTCTTTGTACCCTTTGCCTGTAGTGAGCTGATGACCAAGATCCTTGTCAGAAATTCCGTACCCAACCGGCAGTGTCTGACTAGATAATGATGGCGTCATTCTTGTCATTATCGATGCTAGTGACTGTATCCAGTCGGTGAAATAGAGTTTGTGCTGTTTGTAGGGATATTGTGTACAGAAGGCAGCAAAAGTTACTGCAAAGAATATTAAAAACATTCTGTCAATATCATGTAAGAATCAGATTTATTTTAAAAGTTCATATTAGGCATGCATTATAAAATTAGAGCCAGTCTTCTAGGACCAGTTCTTTTCTGTTTTTCTTTTCAAAATTAATTTTCTAAATTTTTACTCTATATCCTTCTCTCAAGACATCACAGTCTAGATAAATCCTGGTGCCCTAGGGACCAGGTGTTCAATCCGTTGAGCAAAACCCATAAGCCCATATGTGTTCTTGGGCTCTGGGCACCAGAATCAGAATTGGCTGCTTGGTAATTACAAGTTTCCCATGAAAATTTTGCTTTATCCAATAGGGAGAAAGTTGTATATGTTTTTATTTTTCTTTTGAACCTTTACTGATTTTTGGTATTGATTATGCCTCCTTTCAAAATCATAATCTGATAAATTGCTTCTGTATTTTATTGACAGCTGACATCATCTCAACTGTTGAATTTAATTACTCTGGAGATCTGCTTGCAACGGGAGACAAGGGCGGCAGAGTCGTTATTTTTCAGCGGGAACAAGAGGTCAGTAATTCACTGTACACAAACCAAATGAATTGCAGCCTTTCTCACGTCACTGGGAAGGAAGGAAAGCAGCACAGCACGTTCTCAGTCTCTAAGTTCACTTGGATTCGGTTACATCACATTAACCATATAGAATCTTCTTATCTCAGGGCTGAGCAAGATCTGTGTTTCAGCTCACTGACGTCCACCCTCTGAGCTCCGATTAAGTCCCCTGTGCCCTTACGTTCGGGGAGGAGAGTCCTCGCCCTACCCACAGGCTGTCGTGAGGACCAGATGAAGGATTGGGTGGTGGGGTTCTGCATTCGTTTGCTTTTATCCTGTAATTAATTCAAGTGACTGTCGGTGAAAACCACTTCACGAGCCAGTGGAGGTGGCGGCTCCCAGCCGTGCTGTCCAGCAGTAAGTATGCTCTGAACGGCTCCTGCGGCACTAGCCGCGGGGAAGGTTCTGTGTGTGTTGGGGGGCCGTGAATTCTGTGTCCCTCCTCAGAGGTGAGCAGCAGTCTTGCACCCCCCGAGGCCCCACCATCAGTGCTGGGAGGAAGGAGTCCTCACTGGGGCCTGAAGGACCCCACAGGTGAATCTCAATCACAAGCACTGCCTTTTCGGTCACTCCCGCTTTGCGGGGGGAAAGGGCAGAGAAACCCATGTTTTTCAGTTATGAGTAAGAGGAGAATGGGAGGCAGAACCAGGCCTTGCAGCCCCCCCCCCCCTTTTATTTCTGGGGAGCCTCGTCAGAGCTCATGATGAGTTCTGATGAAGGAAGCAAGATGGCCTGGTGCCCTGCTCGTCTGCTGTGCACACGGTCCGGGGCAGAACCACCGGGAAGCCAGGCTTGGGTTTGTGGAAAGCCATCTGTCTTTTCTCTTGACAGAGTCACACACAGGCCCTCGTCTGTGTCCAGGCAGGTCAGTGTGCGGTTACTTTCTCATCTGCAGATTCTGGTGTCTACGTTTTTGTGGCAAAACTGGTGTGGCAGCTAGTGGGCCCTGGAGTCTAGCAGATCTGTGCGGCAGTGAATGCTGGCCCTGCCACCAGAGAGGAGGCACGTAGGGGCATCTGTAGGAGAGGGAGCCCTGGGTGCCCCAGTCAGTGGAGGATGGCTTCTATAAGTGAGGCGAGGTGTGCCCGCATCTCATTGGAATATACATGTTGCAGCTCTAATTTTGCTATGTCTGTAGAGATTACAAAATTTTTTGTCATATTTTTTAAATGTTTATTTATTGTTGAGAGAGAGACAGAGCGTGAGCAGGGGAAGAGCAGGGGTGGGGGTGGGGACACAGAATCCGAAGCAAGCTCCAGGCTCCGAGCTGTCAGCACAGAGCCCAACGTGGGGATCGAACTCACAGACCGTGAGATCATGACCTGAGCAGATGTCAGACGCTTACCCAACTGAGCCAGGTGCCCCTAAAAAATATTTTTTTAATGTTTATTTTTGAGAGCGAGTGTGAGTGGGGGAGGGGCAGAGAGAAAGGGAGACTCAGAATCAGAATCAGGCTCCAGGCTCTAAACTGTCTGCACAGAGCCCCACGTGGGGCTCAAACTCATGAACCGTGAGATCATGACCTGAGCCAAAGTTGGACGCTTACCCGACTGAGCCACCCCATGTGTCCCAATTAAAAAATTTTTTTTAATCTTATTTTTTCTGATTTGGAATGGTGAGAATTCTTGTGAATAATATTTACTGTCATTAGTCTTTGAAAATCTTCACAGATGATTCGGCAAGTTCATAGTCTTGCATTCTTTCCCCAGAGGTAGATTAGGACATGGCACTCCTTAAGTAGAACTGTGTACCTGATCCTTTTCGGCAGAAGTAAAAGTAGTTGGTGGTGTTTATTACTTTTAGCAGAAGGATTATTTTTAGTGGATTGCTGAGCCATAGCTGTCCTAAATGTAAGAATTGACTTCAGCTCCTTAAGGTTTGCCATTTTAATGATATCCTTATAGAAAACTTTCCTCATTTTTGTGGGTCATCATTGAAATCTAAAAACTGTCTACTTCAACTGTGAAATAGATTGTGGTAAAACTCAAGCATCTTGTTACAAAATATGTTAACGCTTTTGAGAACCTGTAGTATAAAGTGTTTAGTTAAGATGGATTAAATCATTATTAATAAAGTGCAGCAGCAGATTTATACAGCAAACAGGTGGTCAGAGTTGTTTAAGTTTGATAAACCCAACCACCTGCAACTCACTAATCCCTGGGCGATGTGTTTCCCCATCCTTTTCTCGATACTTTGGTTAGCATAAAAAGAGCTTTCATGTTCCATCTGCTTTTAAAATATTTTAGTGGTTGCTGTATGTAACCCTCACTGTAGACTTGGATTTTTCCAGCGCTGTCCGTTAAACGGCCCAGCCGTTTCTGCAGAGCCGCGGAGCCCGGGGTCTGCGGGGACACAGCAGGGCCCTGCCCGATGGCGGGGGGGGGGGGGGGCGCGGGGGGGGCGGGGGGGGCGGTGCGGCATGAGTGTCAGGCTGAGCGATCGGGGAGATAGGGAGCCCTCCAGACATCCGGGGGTAGGGAGCACGGTTCGAAGTATTGATCTTAGAGCTTTTTCCCCTCTCAGCAGCAGAGCCCTGTTTCGGGAAGCCCGGTGTGGCAGTCTCCAGGGAGCAGAGCTTGGGGACGTGGCTGTGCAGCCCTCGTCCTCAGAGCACAGCTTTGCACCTGACCGCGCGAACTGCTGTGTTTGCGTCGAGTCCGCTGACGCCGGCGCTCGGCACGTCTGCCAACAAGATAGGCCTCCCGCCGCCTGCGGATCACAGCTCCCAGCGGCTCGGGCCGTCGGCCTGGGCTCTGGCTCTGCCCCCTCCTCCAGGCCCTCGCTCTCTCCTCTGTTCTGCCTCTCCTAGGACAGGACGGGGCGTGGAGACCGCTCACTGCCCCTCGGGGTCTCAGCCTGTTGCGGGGGCGGGCGGGGGGGGGTGGGTCTGGTCGGGCAGTTACAGCAGGAAGACGGCCCAGCAGTGTCAGGAGCATCCATTCTGGTTCTTGCACACGGTGGCCGGGGAAGGAGAGCAGCGCTTCGGTGCGGGCGCCTCATAGATTGGTTCAGATTCTGCTGTTTCTCGAAGTGGATTATGGTCCTGAGCCCTGGGACTGAGGACTCTACAGATTTTTCTTTCCTAAATCGTCCCATTTCATTTTTCTCGCCAGCAAGTTAGAAGCATCTGCTGGCAAATGCTGCTTTTCTCGTGGACGTTAGCCCACCGAGCACAGCGCACGCGTGGAGGCCACGTGCTAGATCCCAGGGTCCGTGTGTGGCTTCTGGGAGTGTGCAGCAGTGGAGAGATCAAGACAGCTTTGGGGGTGTTTCCTCATAATGCTTGATCTTAGCTCAGATATAAAGAAATCGAGACAGGGGCGCCTGGGTGGCGCAGTCGGTTAAGCGTCCGACTTCAGCCAGGTCACGATCTCACGGTCCGTGAGTTCGAGCCCCGCGTCAGGCTCTGGGCTGATGGCTCAGAGCCTGGAGCCTGCTTCCGATTCTGTGTCTCCCTCTCTCTCTTCCCCTCCCCCGTTCATGCTGTCTCTCTGTGTCCCAAAAATAAATAAACGTTGAAAAAAAAAATTAAAAAAAAAAAAAAGAAATCTAGACATAAAGCTCCCTCTGTTTCATTCAGTTTCTCTGACACACTTCCTAAAGTGTTAAAAAATGTAAGACTAAAGATGCTGATTAAATAGCAAGAATTAAACAAAATTTTAAAATTAAAAAAAATTAAAACAATTATATTAATTACGTATTCTTACTGTTTTATAGAAAATGTCATTTGAGACATACAGAAGAGTTTAGGTATTAATATAAGTATATTATGAACCCACCACCCAGGTTTTACTCTTTCGTAAAAGAAAACCAAGCCCTTGGCAGGTGGGTGAGGCTCCCGTGTACCCTCCCCGTGCCGTCTTCCAGCTTCATCCCCAAGTCTTACCTTACTCTCCCTCGGCCTTCCCAGAGTTGGTTATGACTTTGAAGACGGCCTGTATTTTTCCGAGCGTGTGTTTATACTTCTACTGCAACATGTAGAATTGTTTTATGTGTGTTAAGAATCCACATAACAGCTATCCTCTACCGGTGGTGGTCACCGCATAAGTGCCATTCGATGGCCCTCTTCCCGGTGGGCACGAGTGCGGTCTGGGCCGGCTGCCCCAGGGCCCAGGGGATGCACTCACCCGCTGTGGGCCCTCGGCCTCTCTCCAGAAGTGCATGCACGGCAGGGCCTGCTCACGTTTGCGGAACCCTGGCTCACGTGCACCTGGAGCGCGTGCCTAGGACAGAGACGGAAGGTCTGGGAAATCTCTGTTACTTGTTTTTTCCACGTAAATTAATTTGGAGTGTCATCTGTTTAATAATTTTTGACCCGGGATTTTGTTTAACTTTTTAAAAATGTGTGTGGTCATTTTATAGTCATATTGGTAGTACGGAGTTTCTCTTTGCACTGTGCTTTGTTCATTAAAACAGCCTCCTGTTTCCTTGCAGAATAAAAGCCGCCCTCACTCTAGGGGAGAATATAATGTTTACAGTACCTTTCAAAGTCATGAACCAGAGTTTGACTATTTGAAAAGTCTAGAAATTGAGGAAAAAATCAATAAAATTAGGTGGTTACCACAACAGAATGCTGCTCATTTTCTACTCTCTACAAATGGTAAGAGCTTTTTTGTTTTTGTAACTGGTTATTTGATGTAGGATTTTATTTTTAATTTTCTGGGTATAGGTTCCTTTTTTACTTTAATCCATTCTAGAAAATGTTTCTGTTTAAACTTTGGGGAGAGGGTCAGTTATTAGCTAGGCAGCAGGTGGTAGGCTGAGGACTTAAAGAACACAGAGGTGAGCACGCACACGCTCCCCATATGGCGCTGCCCTGCGGCACACACCCCCCTTCTTTACTTACTGTGCCGACAGAGCAGGTTTATCCGTAACCGGAAGCTAAGGTTCAGAGGCTCGTAGCTTAGAAATCCACATAGAACCACACGGTTTTCTGATGTAATACTCGACTAACAGTGGTGCGTGCTAAGGTTTTTCTTTTAATACGGAGGCTAAGATTTTTATTTTCAGATAAAACTATTAAATTATGGAAAATAAGCGAGCGGGACAAAAGAGCAGAAGGTTACAACTTGAAAGATGAAGACGGACGGCTTCGAGACCCATTCCGAATTACGGCGCTGAGGGTATGCGCTGCGTCTCCTCACACTACTCGGTTCTCTTGCTAGTTAATCGGGGACAGTGCGTGCATCTGCATAGAGGAGAGCGCTGAGTGGGGCCCCTGTGGGGTCCGCCTTTTCCGGCCCGTGGAGGCTATCTGCGATCACAGTCACCGCCATTTGTATGTGTTACGGTCGGGTTTCCTTGTGCGTCACGTAAGCAGGAAGTCACACGGCGTCTTCAGAAAGCACGATGACACTAAAGAGACTCAGATCTAACTCCACAACAAATCTCTCTAAGCGTGTCGACCCCCTTCACTGCAAAGGTCCTGAGTGGCGCGTGGGTCGTGGTGACGTCCACGTGGGATTCGGAACGTTGCCCTGGGTGGAGCTGCGTGGGCCGCAGACGCTGGCTTTCACGGAGTTCCCTGGGTTAGCTGGGGCATGTTCTCAGGTTTCCGAATCATCACTTCTTTTTCTAACTGTGAAATTAAAAAAATTCTTCCCTCCCTTTTTTGCTGACCCTGAGCCCAGTATGAAGTGACCGTCACTTCTGGTACCTAGATTTTTTTTTTTACTTTTTAACGTCTATGACGTTGAGTAAAACTAACTGAACAGGCTCTCAGGGTCTTGTAATTGGCCCCCCGGTGCGCGCCCTGGCCGGCGCGTACAGCGAGATGGGATGTGGCGAAGGCGGTGGGGCGTTAGTTCGGAGGCCTGTCCTAAAACCGCTGCCTGGTACACGGGAAAATTGTCGGCTGGCTGGTTTCTTTTCTAATGAGGTTTAAAAACTTTGCTGAATACTGTTCACCAAGTGAAGACCTAGTTAGTGCATACGTTCCAGGTTAGTAGGAAGGTGTGACAGGGAAGGACACCGTCCCGCAGAGACCCTTCCCCGCACCACAACCCACCGCAGTGACGCTGGGCGCGCACAGCATGCTGGGATGGCGGGCACACGGGTCAGAGCCACAGCCCGGCAGCGGAGGCGGCGCTCCCCGTGGTTCAGGAAACAGCAGCGTGCGGCTGAGTAGCATTGCCCAGGAGGAGAGCGGGCTGGGTCAGCTTCTTCCAAGGCTCTCGGGTCCCAAGTGTTGCCGTGTGTCCAGGGGCTGATTCCGAGAAGCGACGTAATATACTCGGGTGGAGTTTATAAAACTGATTTGAACCGAAATGTGTCATCTGAACATTGGTGATTTCTGCTGCCCCGGTTACCGCTTTCACATCCACGTGGCAGCGAGAAACCACTCGGAGTGACGGTGGCACTGGTGTCAGCTGCCAACACCTGAAGCGCCTCTAAGTGGGATGGGCTGGAGAAGGCATTGGGCGCCCTGCTCTGGCCTCCTGTCGGTCCCCGGCCGCCCTCACGGCCTCCCGCCCGCCCGCCGGCTGGCACACTCTCCCCGCTGCTGGAAACCTGCTTCCCCCTGAGCGCACCGCACGCTCACGTGCCTCTACCGTAAAAACCATGGGTCTTATTTGGGTAAATAAAAACCAGTGCTGGTTTTATTCAGAGGCTCTTTTATGTGTTCAGCCCAAATAAAATTGGTCTAATTGGTGGCCAGAGTGCGATTTCCTCAGAAACTGCTTTTGTTAATCCCAGTGGGGTTTAAGACATCACGGGCTGTAAATAGACTGGTCTTTGTGAGTTTAAGCCCATATTTGATTTCTTAACTGCCTCTCTAATAGCTAAAAATAGAGTATTTGTCTAAACTTAGCTGAGTGGGAGTCAAATACTGCTTTTTTTTTTTTTTAACGTTTATTCATTTTTGATAGAGCATGAGTGGGGGAAGGGGGGAGTACACAGAATTGAAAGCAGGCTCCAGGCTCTGAGCTGTCATCACAGAGCCCGACGCGGGGCTCGAACTCATGGGCTGTGAGATCATGACCTGAGCTGAAGTTGGATGCTTAACTGACTGAGCCACCCAGGCACCCCAAATACTGCTCTATTTAAATTTTGTTTTCCTCTTAAATTATTTTAGCGCCAAAAAAGGAATTTAATTAGGAGGAAGAGGCTTTCAGGCCTGGCATTAAAGTTGCCACGTGTCTTGATCAGTTAAAAGACTGGTTGAGGGCTGTGGCCACCCTCCCTGTGCCCCGCAGGGCAGAGAGGCCAGCGTGTGGTCGGTACCTGTCTGACTGAGGTGCAGGAAGCAGTGTTGATGAATGTTTCTCCAGGCAGTTTGCAGACTTTTGGTCAGAGAAGACGAAACGAGAGGTGCTCCCTTTGGCTTTTAATCAGAAAAATAACGAGTTACTACTGTTCATTTTTTATTGTGATTTTAAAGCTTCTGCCTTCTTTTCCATTGGATGTCAGTGATGTTGGGACTTTGTTCTTTTTCTCACACGTGGACACGATGACGCACGATGGCGCCCCTGCCGCTCGTGTGGGCATGTGTGTGTTTGGGCCGGCCCCGTCCCTCCCGCTTTGCCTGGCTGACTCCACGTCTCCATGGTGGCATAGGTGTCCTGTCCCCTGACCACAGCGCACAGCACAGAGATGGGGTTTTTGTGCCCCCTTTTTAAAAGTTTCTTGTTGAAGCATAATCTGTGTACCAAAAACTGCCTCTGCCGTATGAGTGAACGGCTCCATGGGTATTTCCAGGCTGACTTGCCCGCGGAGCCAGCAGCAGATCAGGCGTGGTACCTCAGCTCCCTGGGGGGCCCCCGTGCGCTCTCCTGTCCCCGCACCCCCTCCGAGGTGCGTGGCATCTGCACCGAGCAGACCAGCTGTGTAGTGTCCCTTTTAAAGGCAGTGGCTGCAAGGGAGAGAAAGGGATGGGGGTTCTTGACGGAGTCTCCCATGGAGACTTTGCTGTCCTTGTGGCTGCGGGGACACACGGGAAGGAGAAGCCAAGCATTAGGCATCGGTGCGCTGGAAGCACTTTGTCAGGTGCCAGTTCAGTGTGCCCTTCGACGAACGTGACCGGCCCTGGCGGTGGCCGCAGGGAGGGACAGGACCCCATTTGTAGCCTGTTTTCATAGCTCTGGTAAGTGCTCATTTGGGGTATTGTCTGTATGAAACCGTTAGCTCACTGTGAACTCGGATTTGTTCCTTTTTGTTTTCTGCTGTCTTGAAGTGTTGTAATTTTATGCTGCGGTGATCTTTGTTTTGAATTCCTGTCTCCTTCCGTTTCTAGGTTCCAATATTGAAGCCCATGGATCTTATGGTAGAAGCAAGTCCACGACGAATTTTTGCCAATGCTCATACATACCATATAAATTCCATTTCAGTAAATAGTGATCATGAAACGTATCTTTCTGCAGATGACCTGAGAATTAATCTATGGCATTTAGAAATCACAGATAGGAGCTTCAGTATCCTTCGTCCGATGGCGGTCTCGGCATTTTTTCACGTTTGTCCTTCAGAGACGTGGCTCTCCGTGCGCGTCTCTTCCTGCGTCTGAGTCTCCTCTACTATGCGCTCGCTGCCCGGTAGCCCGTGGTGGAGGTTCCCTGGGATTCGGAGCATCCCTAAAAATGGAAACTACTTTCTGCCTTTGGGGAGGGTTCTCTATGTAATGAGAATGACCAAGTCTGTTGCCCCCGGGTTAATGAGAGGCTGTTTCAAATAGCGTCTGTTGGCGGCTCCGTTGTTGCCTGCCCGCCCCCCCCCCCCCCGCCCCCAAATCTGCTAGTAGATGACAGACTGGAAAACACTGGCTGTGGTTCGAGTGATGTTTAATCATCCAACCCAAGAAGTGACACGTAAGAATTGTGTCTTAAAAGATTTGTTTAAGGAGTATTCAAAAGAGTGGTGCAGTGGCACTGTTACGAAGGTGAAAGTCTGCCAATTATTGGTTAGGCAAGTTCTTGATTTCTCCAGAAATGAGAGTCCTGTCACATGTGCACGTCAGGGGGCTTCAGTCAGGATTTCCCATGTTCTAGAGCGATGTCGGGCCGGCCGGAGCCGGACGGGCGTCCGCAGGGTCGCCTGGGCTACGTGTGACGCCTCCACTCAGGACAGTCCACGAAATCAAGCGTATATACCTTTCAGATTCGAGCATGTCACACGTGATTTTTATTATCTGTTGTCCTTTTACTTGATTCGGTTATTTCCTGACCGTGGTAACTCGTTTTCTGAAGAGCGTGCGGGCCTGGCCGCGGGAGGAGGCCTGAGCGAGGGGCCGCTGTGGCCGCCGCACTTTCTGTGTCTCTTCCTCTGCAACCTTGCAAAACGTCCCAGCTTAGTAGGTTCATGCCCGTGGTCCCTGCCTTCTCTTTATTCTCCCTAAATTGTTCTCTTTTAAATCAGTGTTTCTCCCATTAGTACATGACTGTTTGGAACAAACTTCCAATAAGCAGAGAAGTTCTTCCCCCTCCGTCGTTCCAGACAGCCATGGTAGGTGGCGGTGTGCACGCCTGCAGCCTTTTCCCGGCAGCGCACGGATGCGTGTGTTCCGAAGCGCTGGGCTCATCCTCTGCTTGGTGGTAGTGACGTGACGTTCCAAGCGCTCGGGAATGTCAGCAGCCGAGTTCAGCTCTGGGACCTTAATTAGCATCGAGTCCCTCAGGTCGTCCAGGCCTTTCTCCTCCTCCGGAAACCTGCACTCCTGGGGGGCCGCCTGGGGCTTTGCAAAACCCCAAAGCCAGTGGGCACGGAGCCGCGTGCATGGGGCCTGGTGCACAACAGTGAGCCTCTGCCGTCAGCCTCGTTTTTTCCACCGCGTCCTGACCGCCTTTTTCGTATCCGTGAGACTCCAGGTGTGTAACTGCAGGGTTTGGAGCTCTTGAGGGTTTGCGGCTCCGCGCCGTGCTCGGTGTGCCCCTCAAGCCCGAGGACTGGCGCTGGGGCGCAGGCCGTGTGTGGTACCACTTCCGTGCGGGCTTTGGGACGGGCGCCCCCGCCCCCTCGGCGTGCTTGTTTTCAGCAGAGCATTGGATCTTCTGAAAAATAACTTTTCACGTTAGTGAAACCAAACAGACCATTTTTAATTTCCTCGATTATAGGTGAGTTAAAGTATTTGCTGTTGATTTACCGTCCATTAGTGTGAAGTTTTTTTGGTGTCCCTTGTCATTTTTCTCCTGTCGGAAGCTCCTGTTTTTCCTTCATGATTGGCGAGCGCTCTCAATTCATAAACGATTTGTGTACGCACTCACAGTTTTCGTCGCCTTTATAAAATTTTGTCTCCCCATCGTGTTCCGAACGCCCTTCCTTGTGACCTAGATTTTGAGACACATACGCTTTGACATACTTTTTTGCATCTGTTAACACTATCTTATTTTTCCTAACACGATTACTTTAAAAATACCTTTGATTCATTCACACGAGACCTCCGGCAGCGAATTGTGCTCTTTCTGGACACTCAGCCCCCGCCCTGTGCCCTTGGACCTCTGCGCCCGTCCGCTCGCCGACGGCCGGCCCTCCTCTCACCCTGGTCAACGTTGCGGATCACGCCCTGCGCGTGAGGGGAGCGCGGCTCGCTCTGTTCGGGTGCCTCCCCACCTGCCTGGGCGGTTTCCTCACGGGCTGGCACGGACTCCAGCTCCTTGAACTTAACCGGGAACTCCGCCCTGGCGCTTGGCGCCGGGGTGCCCTGTGAGCTTCCCTGGACTCCCAGCAGCCCCTGGGCGTGGCCCAGGTCTCCACCCTACGTAGCAGTGCACAGGGTCGGCTGCAGGGCTGCAGTCCCTCCAGGATCGCTGCCCACACTGGGTGCTGTCCAGTGACACGCTGTGGTGTCACCTAGTTGTCAGTGGAAGGGTTCATCTGGCCCCCGTCGTTCCATCCCGGCCCGTAGCCAGATTCCACTCTCCTCTTGTGTTTTTCAGTTAAGTGATTTCCGTATTTGGCGAGCTCTGCTGTTCTAACTACTTAGAACGAGCTCTTGATGGCAGATGAAAAGATTCCTAGAAAAGCAGAATCTTGGAATTTGGCAGGTCTCGTGTGTGTGTGTGTGTGTGACGTATGGATAGAATGGGATTTTCGCATGGGTCTCACACCATCAAGCACCTATGATCTTGCCCTGAACGTCTTGTGGAACGTTAGTGGCAGCAGTGGTCCGGGCCTGCTGAGCCGCGGCCCTGTGGTCTGAGCGGCGCTTAGGTGACACAGGCCCTCTTCCCGGCGTGTTCCCCGGCACGCCGTCTGTGTGGTCACCTCCTTTACATGGCCACTCTTAACGCTCACGGTGGGTTTTTCCCGCCTGCCGTTCGCGTGGACGTGGTCGAAGCTGCCGAGCACCTGCCTTAACCGTGTGCCTCCAGACATCGTGGACATCAAGCCCGTAAACATGGAGGAGCTGACGGAGGTGATCACCGCGGCCGAGTTCCACCCGCACCAGTGCAACGTGTTCGTCTACAGCAGCAGCAAAGGGACCATCAGGCTGTGCGACATGCGCTCCTCAGCCCTGTGCGACAGACACTCTAAGTGTAAGTGCCTGGAGGGCTCAGCTTGCCTCGTCTAAATCTGCCTGTTCTCCAGGCGCAAGACCGTCTCCAGAGACTTAGGGTTCCTTCCGTTCCGCTCCCACCCGCGCAGGCTTAGGACCTGCTGTCGATCACCAGTCCCGGGGGGCTCTCGCGTGGGCCGTTGCTGGCGCCACGTGGACGCTGAGGGCAGGGTCCCGTAGACTTTCCGTTAGATGTGACTCGGAGGGGCGGCCCGTAGTGGTACTCCCGTCACAGTCTCAGGGCTGCGTCTGAGGGCTCCCGGGCCGGGGCCGGCCGAGAACCGTGTGTTGCCTCCACCTCCGTGCGCTAGGACCTCGTGTGGCTGCTAGAGCACATTTCGCTCGTGGTCGTTCTCGGCTGTCACGATGGGCTCTGTTCACAAGTGAGCTTTGCTGCCCTGGAAGGCACTTCCCTCAGGTGACGCTCTAGCACTTTAATCCGCTGAGCCTTGAAGTTTCTTCTAGGTGAGGAGAGTTTTATCTTGTTTTCAGTTTTAGCCATAAAGAGTAGGCCCGGCTTTATAGAAGAGCAGAAGCGTGTGTGTGTCCTCCCTTGTGTCCCATGGTGGGGACTGGACTGCACAGCAAGCTTTGCCGGCGCGTCCCCAGAGCCCGCGAGGGTGCCTCGATTCCCGTGTCCTGGGACGCGCTCTCCTTCGGGGGAGTCAGTCCATTGACCATTCTGTTTGCGGTGGCTCCCCTGCCGAGCACGGCCACACAGCAGCGCCTCACGTCAGATGTGCTTGCCGACTGGTTCACGGGAACCTTTTTGCCTTATTCTCGTTTTTCTGAGGCTAAAGTGTGTTTTCAAGAATTCTGTCCTCTTTATAGGAGTCCTGCAGTGAAGAGTCAGCTTCGTATGATGTTGACCTGTGTCTCTCAAGATTAATGGTCTTTTTTTCTTTTTTTAGTTTATTTAAGTGATCTCTAGACCTAATGTGGGACTTGAACTCATAACCCCAAGATCAAGAGTCGCACACTGTTACCGACTGAGCCAGCCAGGCGCCCCTCACCATGACATTCTTGAAGAGACCATTTTGCAAAGATGCCAGGAGTAGTTCTTGTCGGCAGTTTCTCTGAGGAAGCACTCGGCATTGCCAGTAGCTAGCTTGCTTAAAATTCATTCCACGTGCAGAGCCAAGAAACATACAGGTTCCCGTGTTTAAAAAGAAACAAAAGGCTAAAGCGGCTTAAAGTGAAGTGCAGAGACCCTCACTCGAAGCTTCCTGAGCCGAGGGTGTGATGGCACCCTGGGGGACTGGGGGGCTCACGGAGCCTCTGGGGCCGCTGTGGCCGCGCAGGTAGGGGGCTGTTGAGTTTCTGCTGAAACCGCAAAACCTGTAGGAGAAAGGAATGTCTGCCGAGGAAGCATCTGGAATCTTTCTGAAAGTAATTGGGTCTTGTTAATGGAACTTGGCTCCCAGACAGCAGAGACTGACACGGGCTTTGGCGGGTGGGACCATCCGGAGGTTACAGTCTGGACCCAGGGTGCCCAGGCGGCGCCACCTCTGTCTCCCTGTGACACGGGACAGGGCTGCTTGGGCACCCGGGTGTGTGTGGTCGCGACCTGTGGTTAGCATGGCGGTTCTTGACCGCAGTCCACGCCGGCATGTCGGGGGCGGATTCCCCAGGCCGCAGCCCTGGGCCTCAGCCGTGGGCGTGCTGCTCCCGGGTCTGGGCGGGATCGGGGGGTTTCTGATGCTGTCCCCTGTCAGTGACTGGCCCCGGGCCACCTCCTCGAAGTCTCTGAAGCACAGAAGGTGAAGGCCAGAAAACTCACAGACTGGAAAGGTCAGGAGCTTGAGTGGCGTGCGGGCTGTGCCCCCCTCTGGGGTCCCCGGGAAGGGCCCGGAGCCCGGAGCATGGTTCGTCCTCCGGCTTTTAAACAGAAGCCGAACACGTTGTGTTTTCCAGTTTTTGAAGAACCCGAAGATCCCAGCAGCAGGTCCTTCTTCTCCGAAATCATCTCCTCCATCTCCGACGTGAGGTTCAGTCACAGCGGCCGGTACATGATGACCCGAGACTACCTGTCGGTGAAGGTGTGGGACCTCAACATGGAGAGCCGGCCCGTCGAGACCCACCAGGTGAGGCCGCCGCACCGGGACGGCGCCGCGTCTGCCCGCGGCGCCGTCTAACCTTCCTGTGGTTTCGTTAAGGTGCACGAGTACCTGCGCAGCAAGCTGTGCTCTCTGTACGAGAACGACTGCATCTTCGACAAGTTCGAGTGCTGCTGGGGCGGCTCAGACAGGTGAGGCCGCGGGCAGGCCCGCACGGGAGGCAGGGGGCTTCGGGGGTGCCGAGCCGTGCTTTGAGGGCTGGTTTTCAGGCTCCCGACGGTTTGTTTTTATTTACTTAATGTTTTGTTCTGAGAGCGAGCGAGCGAGCACGAGCATGCGCACACACGGGGGAGGGGCAGAGAGAGAGTCCCAGGCAGCCTCCGCACTGTCAGCACGGAGCCCGACGTGGGGCTCGATCCCACAAACCCTGAGATCGTGATCTGAACCGAAAGCCGGAGTCGGATGCTTAATGGACCGAGCCACCCAGGTGCCTCCCCCCTCCAACCCCAGCCCGCTGCCCCCACCAGACGGTTTCCGTGGAGAGAAGGTGCTCAGGAGCAAGTTCTCCCCATGCTTGTGGTGCTTACAGTACCTGTGGTACTAAGGTTCTCTGGGGCTGTTTTTTAAATGCTTTTAAAGTAACGTGTCATGTCCTGCTGCCGAGAGGACTGTGACGGAAGGGACTGGGGCGGTGGTTTCCCCCTCAGCGTGTGACCGTCCGCATTCCAGTGGCCTTTCCTGCGGGAGAGGAGCGGGGAGCGCCCTCCCGGCTCACTGCTGGCGGCGCTCCGGCGGCAGGGCCTGGTGGCCTCTGCAGTGTGGTAGTTCTGGTGCCTCGGGAATGTGTCTTGTGCCCGTTCTTCAGAGAGGACGACGCCAGTAGCGCCGAGGATCGTGTCATTGCCGTCAAACGACACGTTGCGTTTGTGGCGCTGGGAAGGGGCGGTCCCACGCGACCGAAGGAAACTGCACAGCAGCCAGGATGAAGCGGGGGTTGGAAGTAGAAGGTCAAGGGAGCCCTGGGTGCCGGGCTGGCCCGCGGGCATCCGGTCCCAGGACCCAGGTCTTCACAGCTGAGGTCTGGTGCAGTTACAGCCTGGGGCCCACGCACTGCACAGTGATGGGAGACCCTCGAGGGTTCTGGAAGAGGCACCACCCATCTACATTCAGAGTCCCAAGGGACATCTGTCTGAGACTTTGAGCATAAGAGTCCCCTGAGATTTGTAACCATCAGCCTGTCCCCCCTCACGGGATGTGGAGTATGTGTACTGGCGGCCTGATCTGGAAAAGCTACTGCGGGCCTGGGTGCTACGTAGCAGGCCGGGCTCTGGGCATCAGGAGGAACAGACCTTTTCGGGCCTAGGCTTTTACCTGATTTACGTGCCGACCCTCCACCTCTTGGTGTTTTGTGGATGCTGCTGGAGACACGAGTCCCCCAGGGCAGACTCCGGGCTCCAGACCCCTGGCCTTGCAGGGTAGCATGAGCTCCGTGCGGGCACCGGTTTTCCAAGGCTCCCGCGCCGCACACGAGTGACACAAGGGGCCCAGGCCGGGCCGCACAAGCAGCGGGGTTGGTGTCACATCCAGCGTGACTGGGCTTCTCAGAAAATGGTGAGCCCGCCTGCCCGTGGACGCTGCGGAGCCCAGACTCGGGGCCCAGGGCGAGAGCACTCGAGAATCACATTCTTGGCACGGCCACGAAGACGCGGAGGGGCACCCCGCACCCATGGTGGATTGCCTCTCCTGGTACACCCAGGGCTCGAGATTTCCCCAGATGTATAGGTAAAAACTACCAAGTACGTGAAGGAAAGCTACTGTGAACAAGTCCGAAACAGCAGCAAAACTGAACCTCTGCGGATTCAGATACTGGAACTATAAGCTGCAGAGTATAAGGTAAGAGGGCTGAAAATGTTTCCAGACTGAAGGAAGGAGCCAAAACCTGAGCAGGGAACCATGAGCAAAACCACTAGAAATGACCCGAGAGATTTATAAACGGAGCAAACAGAACTTCTGGAAAGGAACTACTCAGTGGTTGAAAATGACCATGGGTTCAGTAGGAGATCCCAGGCAGTTAGAGAACAGGAGAAGCCGTTGTCTGGGGCCCAGCGCGGAGCCCCAGGGGTAGGATCTGCAGAAGGGCACGAGCATGGAGGCTGGGGGAGGGGCACCCGGTGAAACACGTGTTAGAGGCGTGCCCAGGAGTAGAGAACTATGGAGAAGTGATGTCCGATGCGATGACGGCCAGGAACTTCCTGTAACAGACGAAGACTTGAGGAACAGGTTCAGGAAGCACAGAATTCCATGTCTGTGTCCTATGAAATCCCAGGGCACCGCAGGCAGAGAGAGGTTAAAAGCAGCCATGGGGAAAAAAGACGCGCTACCTGGAGAAGGGACAGTCAGGCTGGGAGCGGCCTTCTCAGCACAGCAGGTACACGGGATGGTGTGACGCAGCGTGTTGTCCTTCCTTGTGACCGCAGTCACTGCCCGCCGAGATAAATGATCGGTCGCTCAGAACAGTGTGCAGTAAAGCGCATTCAGGTGGGGGACGGTTCACCCTGACCAGAAGCTTACAGGATAGATCTCAGGGGTGTACTTCCAGGAAAGGACCTGACCCCAGAAGGCGGCTCTGAGAGCTCAGGCAGGCGCACGGCCACCGCCAGCCCTGGCCCTGTGAGCAGAGCTGAGGAATATTGACTCTGAGCTCTGCTGATGTAAGCTGGTTGCCTGTGGGGACAGGTTACAGCTGTCCCTCAGCCATCTAGTGCACGAGCTGGGCGTGACTGAGAGACGGGGCCAGAGCCGTGAAGGAGCAGCACCCACATGGAAGAGACCGAAGGACTTCTGGTACAAGCCCCAGCCCCAGACAGTGAAGAAAAACTTAGGGAACTTCACCCACTTTAACGTTGTGAACTTGTTTTGTATCAAAATGCGACAGTGAAAACCCATGAAAGCAGATATGACTAGCCAAGAGCGGAGTGTCCAGAATCAGTGAAAGAATCGGAGAGTGAGAGCTCACAAGCGGGAACTAACAGAAACGGAAAGAAGACGAGAGCGCTGGGTGTCAGTAGTCGGCACGTTAAAGGGACAAGGACACCTTCTCACAGCCTTTACAACGGTGGGCTGAGGGCGGAGCCCGATGGCCTTGACCCTGGCCCTCCTTTTGAGACTGGCAGCGGCCCACATGGGTCAGGCACCTGGTGCGTGTGCAGGCAAGAAACATGCCGAGAAACCGGAGCTAGCAAACCCCTGAGGGGCCCCTGAGTTCGCCATCAGGTGAGCGGACAGGAACACTGTTGTCTGTCTGTGACGTTTGCCACTAAAAACGAGTGAAAACCGATGAATTAAAACTACACATATCACATGGGTGATGTCACAAGGATAGTAAGCAAAGAAAGCATACTGTGGAAGAATACGTATGATTTGATGATTTCCGTGTTCTCTAGAACACGCAAGAAGGTATTGATTTTAAGAATACATAACTACTCCAAACGGAAACACTTACAGGAATGCTACTCCTCTTCTGTAATGGTTCCCAGCAGGGGCTCCGGGTGGGAGATCTGTCTGTCTAGAGAGGTACACAGTGGGATTTGACCATGTTAGCAGTGGCTTATGGGTAGGAGGATAGTCGTGTTTTTCTTTATGCCTTTTGGTATATCGGGAATACTGAAAACTGCCTTCAAATTACCGGTTCCCAGGAATATTCAGGGGCTTCCCAGTAAGGTTTCCCTGTTCTCCCGCCCTTGCAGCGCTCCCCCACCTTCTTGCAGGAAGCGTCTCCCGTGGGATGGTGTGACGTGGGGGGGGCACCCACACCCTGCCCGAGACCATGCTGTCCCATGACACCTCTTGGCTGTGCTCAGGTTGTCTGGCAAAAATGGACATAGCCACTTACCCCTGAGTCCACTCGGCCACCTGGGGAACAGGAGGACATCTGTCCAGGTGCTCAGGAGGGTTGTCACTCACGTGGTCTGGGTAGTGGGCACACCCACCTCCCCTGCAGGCTTGTGGGTCAGACATTTTAAAGAAATACCGAATCTGTATCAGAGTTGGTCTGCTTTCATTTCTGCCGCACGCCAGTTCTCATCAGTGTCGAGGACAAAACCGCATCCTCCTGAAGAGCTCTTCCTGGTCTCCGTTCCAAGGAATCGCGGCAGACACGCTTGACTTTGAGCAGCGTGGACGGAAGGGCCGCGTCGGCACACTCCCGGCCCAGCCTTCCTTGGACGTGGTCTTGGACACGAGGCTGACCTGGGGAGCGCCCTGGTCTGAGCGGCGCTGGGCCTCTCCCGAGCGCCGCGTGCTCCTGGGCTTAGACCGCGCAGGCTGAGTACGGGTAATGGAAGGAGCCCTTCTCTGGCCGTCCTGTTTTCCGGGTGCGGCTTTAGATGAGGTGAGGCAGACACTGAGGGATTTGCCTGTGTCGGGGTCAGCCGCTAGCCGTGCCCGAGCCGGGAGACCGCGGGGTCCTCGGAAGAGACTGGGGAGCCACGGGGACCGGGCCGGGTCTGCGGGATCCGCGGGGCGAGGTCTGAACACCCTCCTCATCTGGAGCAGGGCTCGTTCTAAAGCCACGGGCGAAATCCTGGCCACGCTTGTCAGCCATTTTTCTCAGTTTTGTTAAAAAACGGACCAGCAGTTTCTACCAGTATAGCAGGAACATTTTTGACTTCAGAGACCACGGAGGCCTTAGGTATTAATCCCGGAGAGAGAAGAATGTGGGCAGAGCCGCAGCATCTGAGATTCACCCCGAGGTCTTCCCCTTTGTACGCCTGTCGCTTCACGTGAACGAGCTTCTTGGCATTAAATGAATTAAAAAGTATTCTTTGATGAGGTGTGTGTGCAGGGACACTGACAGGTCTAGTGTCTACTGAACACAAGTCAGTTTTGTATCACTGACAAAGTGCAGATGTTTGAGACTTGAAAATACCCCGTTGTCCGTGGCTGGGACAGGTGGCCGTGTCGGGTTTTTTTTCCTTTTCTCTTAAAAACGCAGTAACGTGGGGTGTTGGCTGGCTCGGTCGGAGGAGCGTGAGACTCTTGATATGAGAGTCGTGAATTCAAACCCCACTCCGGGTGAGGAGCTCACTTCAAACAGAACACATCAATGTAATCAAGTGTGGCTGTTTCTTTTCTATTCTGTAACATTTCTTTTCGCGGACGTGATTACGTACGTGAAGTTCAGTAGGCGATTTTCACTGTTTTTCTCTGCCAACCGTTATTTTCACGTCTTGCTTCTGAAACGATCTTGTCAGGTAGGGGAGGGGTGAGGGCAGGTGACCCTCGCCGGGCGTCCAGGGCGCTGGGCCCCCACGTGTGGTAAGGTATCCGTGCCTCGTGCCTGACCAGCACTGCTCTCTCTCGTTGTGCACAGCGCCATCATGACCGGTTCCTACAACAACTTCTTCCGAATGTTCGATCGAAATACACGGAGGGATGTCACGCTGGAAGCTTCCAGGGAGAACAGCAAGCCCCGAGCCAGCTTAAAGCCTCGGAAAGTGTGTACAGGCGGGAAGAGAAAGAAGGACGAGATCAGTGTGGACAGTCTGGACTTCAACAAGAAGATTCTGCACACGGCCTGGCACCCAGCGGAGAACATCATCGCCGTGGCCGCTACCAACAACCTGTACATCTTCCAGGACAAGGTCAACTAGGGAGGCCGGCGCGGGGACTGAGCCTGGCCATTGCCCCAGAGGAGGGACGCCGTCGTCCTCTCTGCGAGGAGCAGTGTGGGCCCCGCTCCCCTCGCGGGCTGGAGGGGCTGCCCGCCTGCGGGGCAAGCCGTGGGCGCCGCTCACGCCCGAAACCTGCCCGGCGCCGCATCGGCGGGCCGTGCTCGATAAAGGCCATTACTCACAATAAATGTATTTATTTAAGTCTGAGCCTTCCTTTCCAGTTTATAGACCAAAAAGTTAACACCGGGAGAAAAGTCTCTCCACGAGCCCCCCCTCCCCCGCCCCCCTCCCTTCACTCTTGGGGACCGCTCCCCACCCGCAGTCCCCTGAGGCCTGGTGGCCCGGCCACGGGCTGGATTCGGCGAGCAGGCTCTGGCCGCTCTCCTCACCCACGCACCTGTGTCTGCCGCCACACCTTCCGGTGTGGCCAGTGAATAAAAGTGACACATTCTGAGAAGTGTTTTTAAGTCTAAGACAAGTATCGGCTTTTTATTTGCTTTCATTGCATATAACGGAATTACGCTTTGGAACGGTTTCGAACCCTCGTCCTTCACTGGCAGGAGGGTGGCACGTGCAGTACCTCAAACTCGGACCCTGCCCGGCCCCGAACTTGCGTTCATTTTCTTTCGTTTCTGTAGAAGTCGGCCAGGTGACGCGCCAGGTAAGGCTGGGGGAGCCCCTCAGAAAGCATTCGAGGGTAGACCGGTGCTGCCGTGCCCACGACACCGGTGTCCAGTGAGCCGCCCCGCCCACGCCGGGGAATGTGACGAGTCCCGGGGGTGGTCCCTTTAGAAGGCGCCGAAACCCTATGCATGCGGAGTCTCATGGTGCGTTTCGAGCCAGCAGAACGAACAGTTTTAATTCCCACGTGCTGCCACCGCTGCCTGGCTGTATTTTGAAAGTAGGATCTTTGATGCCAGAAATCAGGATTTCCCAGGACAGAAACTATAGAGGGGGGATTGGAACTTACTGGGATTTCACACACGGGCCCAAACCGCAGCATCCTCTGTGCGCCGGGGCGCCGGGTGCACGCGCCGCTGTTGAGGGCGTGAGAGCGAATGTTTTGTTAATGAACGTTCTGTTCGTTACCCTGATTTAACGTAACAGCTCCGCTTTAGTTCCCATTCAGTTAGAAGCGGAGAGTTTAAAACAATTCTTACCTGTACATGCGTCGTGGCACAAGTTCCAGACCTGAGACCCAGAGCAGAGTTCTCCAAGTGTTCGTCCGCCGCGGTCCTTCGCAAAAAAAAAGCAGTTCTAACAGAATTGTATATATTTGTTCAACTATTTTGACCAAAAAGTCTAATAAATTTTAAATGGTTAACTGGATTTGCATTGTGTGTTCAGACGGCTTTTCCCGCTGAGTAGAAATTGAGCCTCTGCGTCGCGGGGGACCCAGCAGAGGGGAAACCCCGGTGGCGCCCTCTCCGACTCCGGGGTTCCCCGCTTGCTCTCAGGAGCTGGGACCTGTGCGGGATGCACGCTCGAGAGGCGGGCATGTCTCCCCTGCACTGCTTCGTCCTCGACGTGCATTTCCAGGTGAGCCTTTTGTCCCCCCGACGAGGGAAAATCCCTAGTTTTCAGACTTCATTTATTTCGCTCATTTATGTCCTTCATGAAATACGTATTTTCTAAAACGTTCCCCTTTTCTCGTTTACAAATCCAGAAATTGTCTCTGTTCCTCAAAGTCAGTTGTGTGAATTGTTTTCATTCTTAGGGTCCCGTGCTGCTGTTTTCCTAGAAGTTTTCGTGCTCTACGCAGGCCAGTGACCTGGGTCGGGATGGATAATCTTTATTCATGAGAAATGGAGCTCCTGAAAGTCAGTGTGAGACTCGGCCTGGTTGTCCTGTGTCTGCAGATCACTGGCACTGGTGACGGGACAGCAAGACAAATGCCACGTTTCCACCTGCTGTCCTGAGGAGCTGAGCGGCCCCACTTCTCCGAACCAGAGGCCCATCCCCAGAGCATCCCTGGTCAGCGCGAGTGGACCGCTCTGACCAGGCTGAGCCGGGCTCTGTTGCTACGTTGCTTTAAGGAGGAAATGTCTGCAAGTCTTGCTCAAGGGGGTCGAGCAGTTTTTTTCTTCCAAACGTGTGCCGTGTCCATAGACCAGCAGCCATTGGCCTCTCCGGGGGAGTGTCCGGGACAGGGTCAGAGCAGTGGGAGCCCCGAGTGAGCAGCTCCCTGGCTCTGCAGGAGAAGGGACAGCAGGTGTCTGTTGTCCGGAGGACGCTGCTCTGCACGGAACCCAGGTCTGAGGCGGGGCCTGGCCCTGGGATCGTGTCGGGGATGTTGAGCGGGGATGGAACGCGCACTTCCATTAGGACAGGGCTCGGGTGCTCTGCCGGGAGAGTGGAGGGCTTCTGGGAAAGTCTCGTATGAGCCGGTGGGATACCTGACCGGGACCCCGGTCCTTCGGTGTCCGGCGCAGAGAGGGCAGTACTTGTGCCCCGTGGGGGGTCTCCACGCGGCAAGTGCTCGGGGCCAAGTACGGGTGGGGCAGCCCCTGCCCCCACACGCACACCCAGGGCTGTCTCAGGGAGGAGTGGGGTATGGCGCATGGGCGCTCACCCTGATGGTGGCGGCCCCTTCTTTCTAGGTGCTTGCTGCACACGGGCCCTGCGAACTGGCGGCAGGGGACAGGTGGCCGCCCTGTGGCACGCGGTCACAGGTGGCGGGCTCAGGCGTGTGCGCACTGCCCCTGGGCCCACCCCGCACCCCCGCAGGGCTGGTGACGGCGGGTGAGCGCAGCACACAGGGAACTTTCACACCCGAGCGTGGCCTTGACCTAGGAGCTGTGGCCCTGAGAGAAGGGACTCCCCGGCAGGAGAACGTGCGGAGGGGTCATCTGGGCCCGGGGCTTGTTGGAGTCGTCGGCACCTCATCTGACAGTGCATCCCTCCACTTGGGGTGTGCGCGAAGGTGGGGTCCCACCATTCAGTGTCTAGGGCGGGCAGCGGCCCCAGCGGGTGGGAGGCTGGGTGGCCGCCATCCAGGATCACCTGGCCTGTCCTTCCTGTCCTGCTTCATGCAGCACGGTCCCCGGAACACGGGCCTGCCAGCCGCCAGGATGCCAGCGCTGGGCTAGGACAGCTGCTGTCGACCTCGACCCCCGCGCAGTTGAGGACGTCGTGAGCAACAAACCTGGGATTCCTCTGATAACCAGAGTGTCCGGTAAGTCACTGGAGACCAGTCCGTTCAGAGTGGGCTTTGCAGGTGTGCTCGGTGGGGACAGACCTTCCCAGGCTGCGGATGAACCTCTTAGGCTCTGCAGCCTTTTACCGACACCCTCGGGGCACCACTGACGCTTCTCGCGGGCTCCGCTCCTGGGCCCAGACGTCGCCCGGAGACTGGGAGCCTCGCACACGTGCAGGGGGTGACGTTGAGCATCTCGCGTGCCCGGATGTCTTCTTCGGAGAAATAACCCGTCGTGTTTTCTATCTAACCCGACTGGTGTTACTTAGAGTGTCGGTTCCGCGTCACAGATCTTGGCGCCCGTGTGCTTGGTTTCTGCTCCGTGTTGGCGGCTCCCGTCGGTGTGCACAAGGTTTTTAGTGCAGCCCCACTGGTTTATTTTTGCTTCTGTTGCTTTTGCGAATGGTGTCAAATCCAAAAACCTGTCGCCAAGACCAATGTCAGGGAGCTCACGGCCTGTTTTTGTCTGGCTTCTGGTTTCTGGTCCTAAATCCATTGTTGAGATTTAAGATCTTATTTTTAAATCATCTCTACACCCGGCATGGGGCTCGAACTAACAACCGTGAGACAGTCAGGCCCCCTGCGTCACGTTGTCCGCGGCGGCCCGGGGCGAGTCCTGCCGGCGCTGTCTGCTGGACACGCGGCCCTTTCTCCGGGGTGCGCTGGGCGGCCGACCTCGCAGGCGGACGGCCCGTGTGGGGGTTCACCCCGGCTGCAAGGCGTCTTCACGACGCCTTGGTCTCTGCGACCACCGTGGGGGGGGGGGGGGGGGGTAGTGGGGCTGTCCCCCACGCCCACTCTGCGGCGTCCGTGGGTCCCGTGTGTGCCTGACCGGGACCCGCAACTCGCAGACCCGTATTTTCCTCCCACCTGTTTGCTGCCGGCGTGGACGAGGGCGCCTGCCCGTCACCGCGCCACCATGCTTGTTTCTTGTCCCGCTTTGGGCCACTGGCACTTCCTTCACCTTGTCTCCCGTGTCCTTTGCCTGTGCCGGCTTCTGAGCCCACTCTCCGGTGTGTGTGTGTTCCGGACCCCACTGCCCCAGAGCCCACTTCTCCCTCGAGCCGTGCTTCACCCCCGTGGCCATTTCAGTTCAGCTCGGGTCATGACCTCACGGCCTCACTTTACCTGTGGCCTGAGGGACCGGATCCGGACCCACCAGCTCGGACCCGCCAGCTGGCAGTGCTCACCGGAGGCCCCGAGCTCGGCTGGAGCTGGGAGACCCCTCCCCCGCATCTATTAGACCTTGAGTTCCATTCACTCTCCGGCCCGCCCTCTTCCTCCGGATCCGTGTCCTCCTCGTTCGCAGCTCCGAACACCTGCCCCACCGCCAGCGTGGCCTCAGGAATCGTCCCATTTCCTTGTTTGCATTCGATTTTGAATCATCTCGGAAACGTTTCCGATGATTGATTTTGGCTTCGCGAGGCACCATGGAGGTGCTGAGTCCGTCCCAGAAAAGGCCTGCACCTTCCTTCCCCTCCACACCCCCCCCCATACCTGCTGCCCCCACCTGCTCCTCTGGTGTGGTCACGGGTTTCTTCATAAGGAGCAGGGGCCTCCTTGGCTCATTTTTGCACGAATGATAGCACACCATCGGTTACGCTCTTTTTTCAAATACGTCTTTATTTTGTTCATCAGCCTGCAGTTTGGGCCGTAGTGGGTCCAGCTCTGAACAGGGTCGCCTGGGGCAGCTCGCCCGATGCCCGAGGGCCCGTGTGGTGTCCAAGCCGATCGCCCACACGGCTGGCGCACCCTCTGCGGGGGGGCCTCTCCCGAGACGCGCTGCTAGAAACGGACTTTTACAGGGTGATCCTCAGGGAGGATTCCTAGAACGGGTCGTAGGTCACAGCAACGCGCAGGTGGTTGTCAAGGTGCTGATGGGTTTCCTCCCCGCCCCGCCCCCAAGTGCCCCACCCAGTCTGCAGGTGTCTGGACCAGAAAACTCAGTTAAAAGTGGCAACTGCAGGCTTCTCTCTTTAGACCCAAGACTGTTGGCAGCACGTTAAGTCACCCAGACGCGTAAACTCACTCTTCAGCGAGTAAAGTGAACAGTAACAAGGGCTATTAGCAAAAGCTGTTACTGTGTGCTGCTATCACGCCAGAAAGGGAGGACAAAAGAGAGACACCTGCCAATACACACACTCTGGGGAGGGGCCTCCAGAAAGCCCGGTCTCATTCCCGGCGTCACTCAGGGGAAAGCACTTTCCTGACCGCCCTCGGGGGCTTCCAGCCAGATTTGCCCAGGGCTCAGCTAGTGCCACCAGGAGCGGGGCAAAAGTGATGACCCAGAGGGCGACAGGGGAGTCAGCCGTGCTCAAGGGGCACCAACCCTGGAGACGCAGGACCCCGCTCAGCCACGCTGAGTGCAGCCCCCTGGATCAGGCCATTGGCCGCTCGGGACAGAAGCCGCAGAGGGACCAGCCCGTTTCTCCTGACAGACGGGCACCCCCTGCTGTCTGTCACGGGAGTTCGCTCGGCCGGAGCATTTCCACGTGACCGAACCTATCTTCCAGAAGTCGAGCGCCGGGAAGGTTTCCGACCCCGTTCAAGCAGCAGCAATTTCTGCAAATGAGATGGCTGTGAGCTGCTGTACCTGAGGTAATCGTTTAAATATCAACGGAAATTTTAAAAACTCGAAATGTTATTTATTTTTAACACAACAGAACGTAGTGTACGGGTGCAGAACAGATACAGGAGGATCTGTACGGTGCGTCCGAGAGGCCGCCGCCGCCGCCATGCCGTAGGAAAGGTAAAGGGGACAAGGGGACGTACGCCTGGTTCACCCACAAAGCTTTTAGAACACTTTTAAACCACGTGACTACAGTCATCTCGAGGATTTGGCAAAGATTTATTTTTTCTCTATTTCCAGTCTTTTGAAGTAGACACAGGTTTGCTTAGGATGGAGCAGATTCTAAGACACACGAAACCCCAACACCACGGGGAGGAGCAGATCCAGCAATCCAGAGTGAGTGGAGAGGAGGACACGGACAGGGGCCCTGGGCAGGAGGCGAGCGTCCAAGGTGGCCACCCAGACGGAAGTCCCCCCCCACCCCCGCAGGGACGCACGGCTTCGTGTCCCAACAGTACAGCGGAACCTGCATTTGTTCCGGGATTCTATGGCGTGATAAAGAACTCTGCGTTAAGAGAGTTAAATGTCTTTAGGAGACAACCTGCATCCACTTGAACGTAGTCTTTCCTATAATAGTGCGAATATAAGGCCACAATATTTACTCGGGATAAACCCCTCATGTAGTCATTTTAATAAACGTTCATTCTTTGCAAATATAAAGTATTTTAACTGAATAACTGGTTACAGATAATCTGCCAGAATACTACATACATCGTATCTAGCATGTTAAAATTATTTACTTACTTATAATATCCAAAGAGAATTTACTACCGAATTATTACAGCAGATGTTAACCAACACGACATGCGCACTAACTGATCCCACGGATACGATTACGGGTTAGCCTGGTTCTTCTGTCTTTTCTTTCATCTCACTAAAGGCGGAAACGCAGCGTTTACAGAACCAAGTGGTGCAGCTTCCTGGGGTCGGGACAGGCCTCCGTCGGTGCTGCCGCGGCCCCCACGGCGATCCGGCCGCGGGGAAAAGCCGGGCTCTGATTCTTCATCAGAAGGTGCTGGTGGAGGTGGTCAGACGCCTTCCGATGTAGATCCTTCACAGAGAGCAACGAGCAGTTAGGCGGGCGCACCGCTCACGGCCTGGCAGGGGCAGCGGATGCAAGGGGACAGCCTATTTGCCACCCAGTCCTAAGAACTTTGTGAGGAGCATCTGCAACCTTATCAAACGCGTAGTGATTTGTCATAGTATTTTGTAATCGCGTTTAGAGATCCAGCTGTGTTCTAAGTACAGAGGAGGCCACAAAGCAAGCAGAGATGCTCTCACGACACAACGGCCGTGGCGCTTCTTTCGAAGCGGACCCGGCGGCTTCGCCGTGGGTTCGCGTCCGCCAGCCTCACCAGGGTGGTCCCCGAGCAACAAAGCGCTGCCCTCAGGCGGTCCAGGCCGGGGGCGAGAGCGGGGCCCGGACAGCAGCACGCGGGTCAGGCTCGGACTGACCAAGAGGGGGGCAGAAATAAAGGGGCCGGCGGGCCCAGCAGAAGAGCTCAGGCGCGAGCCCACCCATCCTCAGGGGAGCCGCCTCGGGGGGACCAGAGACGGACTTAGTCCCGAGGGCCAGCAAGCTCTGCCCGTTGGGCGCCAGCTGCAGACATCAGCCCTGAAATGGAGGCCCAGACCAGGCGTTTAAGCAGCGGCCATCTGACTCGCTAGCTGTGGAGAACAGTCCAGAGCTGGACTCGGGGGAAGCTCTGGCCAGAACACAGCCATGCCGGAGACCGAGCCCCGGGCAGCGAGGGGGACGGGGTCCGGCCCCTGGGGAAGCCACTTCCCAGGCGGAAGTAGGGTCTGAGCCTCGGAAGGGAGGGCGGGGCGGGCAGCTCTGCCCCCCCCCCCCAACCTCCACGGCTGCTGGGCCGGCCAGAAAGCTCCCACCTGCCCCCAAACTTGGAAGGGCCCGAGGCTCGGGTTCCCCGTCCACGGGGCTCAGGAAGCCGAGGGTGCTGTGCGTCAGCGGCTCGGTCATCCTGGCTTCCTCTCCCCGGACCCGAGCCCTCCGGCCAGGGGGTGCCGGCCTCAATCAGAAGCCCATCTTGACCACGCGGACCGTCCCACAAGCTACAACCGCAGCGGGACGAGGCGCGCCCAGGCTCGTGAGACCACCACCCACCCGCACAGAGGCTGGGACCACACCGGGCAAGCGGCACCAGACGACAGGGGGCGCCGAAGGCCCGTTTCCCTGGCTCTGCCAAGCCAGGCCGCCACACGCCTGCGCGTGGGAGGCATGGCCCGGGACGACACAGGACACGGGGCCATCCGTGCTGACGAGCCAGATGCCACGAAAGCACCGGACGGGACGAGCCTCTGCTGTCAGGGCTCAGTCGGGGGGCCATCCCCGCGGTGGGGCCGGGAGGTGAGGCAGGGGCACCTCCAGGGTCTCAGGCCAGGGTCCGAGTCCCGTGCCTGGCCACACGCAGGTCGCGTAAGCTGACTGGGACCCGGTTCCCCGGGGGCAGCCTCGCGCGGCCTCACTCACCCCAGCCCGATGGCCAGCAGGTGCGAGAGCAGCAGGGATGGGAGAAAGACCTTCAGGAACTCCGCCGAGAAGATGCCCCCCTTCTTCATCACGCTCGTGTTCCTCATGCTGAGCGTGGCCGTGCGCTTCGGGTGCTTGAAGAGGAGCTCCCTGGGGGGACACACGCGAGTTGAGCGGCCGCGCTCCGGGTCCACCGAGACCCCCGCGACACCGAGGACACTCACTTGGGGGGGATGTTCTCCGGCCGACTGGACCAGTCCCATATCCAGTCGGAGTTTTTCTTCAAGATGCTCTCGACTTCTTTCCTCCTCTCGATATAATCTTCCTCGGACTGCGACAGAGTCGACGTGAACAGTGTGTCAGCCCCTCACGGCCCCGCCACGGAATGCTGCCGTCCACCCACGCGCCGTCACGCAGGCCGGGCTTGGAGGCCCACGGCCGGGTGGTGGGTGGACGGCAGGTTGGGGGGCTCGCTTCTGGGACAGATGCCGAGGCTGCAAACACTGTCCCAAGGAAGCCACGTGAAGTGAGGACAGAGGACAAAGGGGCCGCACAGAGATGCCGACCACGGGGCTGGTTGTGAGACAAGCAAATAAAAACCATCTAAAACCCAAAACAAGCTCTGAAGGGCACAGCGCCCCTTGATCAAGTTTAAAAGAACGATTTTGTGTTCAGTGGGAGTGAAAAACCCAAAAACATACCTGCACCTGTGATTTCAAGCTACATCTTAAAATCCGTAAGACAAGACACTGATCACAGGGGACTAGAGAGCAGGACCACAGAGAGTTTTCTTTTTTGCATTTCAGAAGCTCTACTTGGGGCACCTGGGGGGGCTCAGTTGGCTAAGCGTAAAGCTCTTGATTTTGGCTCAGGTCATGATCTCACGGTTCGGTTCGTGAATTTGAGCCCTGAGTCGGACTCCCTGCTGACAGTGTGGAGCCTGTTTGGGATTCTCTCTCTCTCTCTCTCTCTCTCTCTCAGCCCCTCCCTGGCATGCTCCCTCTCATCAAAATAAATAAAACTTAAAAAAAATAAAAACAAAACCTCTGTCTATACCTTAGTATATCCTGTAATTCCTCCTTTAAAATCTGAAAAACCACTAAAAACTTTGGAAATACTGTAGAATGCATCAGCAAAACAAACCAGCTGCCTGGGGGCACCATCAGGATTCCCCGGGGGACCAGGGACAGTCCTGGAAGAGCCTAGGTGGGAGGGAGGCCCTGAGGGGAGACCCCACAGGATCAAGTGACTCAGTGGTACTTCCAAGACCTTGCTTCCTAAGAGACTTTGAAATAAATATGGGAAAGGAAGTCAATTGTTCGTGTTTTGTAATTACCGAGAACACCCAAAGAAAACACTTCCTGGAGGGGCGCCTGGGTGGCTCCGTCGGTTATGCATCCGACTGCGGCTCAGGTCATGATCTCGTGGTTCGAGAATTCAAGTCCTGTGTCAGGCTCTGTGCTGTCAGCTCGGAGCCTGGAGCCCGCTTTGGATTCTGCGTCTCCCTCTCTCTGCCCCCTCCCTGCTCATGCTGTCTCTCCCTCTCTCAAAAAGAAGATAAAACGTTAAAAAAAAACAAAACACTTTCTGCGCATTCCAACATACGCAGGTGCAGCAGGGAGAGGGAGTGGGGGGTTGGGGGGGACTGGAGAAGCCCCACAGCACGAGGGCCTGACGCTCTCAGACTGGAGCCCCCACGACACAACCGAAGCACCTGGCGAGTAAGACCCATTAACTACTTGAGCAAATGTTAAAAAAGTGAGCTCAGACGGAAGTAACTGGCCTGTGTGCTCCTCCCATGAATTATGCCAACAGTCAGCACGGCCTAAGGCATCGTTTCTGGAAGGGTCTACAGCATCCATTGAGGAAGGGGTGTCAGCGTCACGATGGTAGGGGGCCACAAAAGGCTCTGTGGATAACGCCGGGCTCTCCCAAAGAGTGGACCCTGGCACACGCGCTCACCATCCGACAACAGCCAAGGCCACCCGCTCCCCGGCTCCCAGCCACCCTTCCAACTGGCCACACAGGCCCCTGTCCAGGCTGCAGGCCCAGGACAACCCACCTCCCTCCCGCGTGTCCTCAGGACGGCACGGGAGGGCAGCAGAGGCCCCCTACCTGACCTGAGCCGCACTTCTCTGGCCCGCTCGAGCGGTGGCTGTCGCTGCCCCCACCCCTGGCTTTACAAAAAGGCAAGAGACCCCCTAAGAACACCAGAGCCTCCCCTCCTCAGCTCCACTGGACAGGCTTACCATACAAACGTCAAAACGGCACCCGGCGCGCAGCCCGCTCCGGCCTACCTGAGAGCTGTTCTTTTCTCCCACGCTGTGGGCGTCTATCTCCGAAGCTCGGTTTGTATCTTGCGGAGTCTGTGAGCGAGGCGGGCTTGGTAGTGACGCACGCGAGAATGGGGAAAGAGCGAGGCGGGCACGTTATTCCCGTCCCGACAAACGAAGCACCCGGCGGCCCGGGGCCACCTCCCGAGACAGGAAGCACTGGCACCAGGCCAGCGCCAGACCGTGCGGCCTCCTCGTCAGTGGAGCGGCGCAGGCAGCGGGGAGCCAGGCCCGGGGGTGGACCCGACGCGGCCCGCAGGCTCGCTCTGCGTGGCTTGGTGCTCTGCTACAGGCCTGCGAGCACCTGAGCTTTGGTTTCTGACCAGGCTACGCTGCCCCAACTCACCGGCAGTGCTGACGCCCAGCAGCTCGTGGTGACCCAGATGACAAAGCCGGGACCCACGGGGAGCAGAGGCCGGGGGACCAGGTGTGGGATCTGCCCCCCACCCTCACCCCCCCCTTTACTGTGGTCCCTCCACGGACCAGGCCCCATCCCTCCTGCCAGAGGGCGAGGGTCCCTCTAAGGAGGGACGGAGAGGGGGAGGGCCGCTCCTGAACGTGCGCCGAGCTCAGGTTCAAGCAGCACTTACCACCGTGACCGCTCGAGCACTGGGCCGTCAGCACCGGATGCGCGTGCGTACTTACACCCACCTGTCACAGTGAGAACTCTTGGAGCTACTCCGTCCAGATTCGTGCTGGGCGTCCAGCAGGATTTTTTCCAGGTCGCCGTTATAAATGGAAGCAGAGGCTGGAATGCTGCTCCCATTCCCATTATTGCTGAAATGCAATTCCACCCAGGAGCCTGCCGGAGACAAAAAAGGACACAGCTTGGATTTTCTACCTACGGTGGAGGCAGCCACCCTCCCAGCCCTGACTCTTGGGACACGCAGCCATCTCCTTGAAGCTACAAATACCCGCCCGGTGGCACCTGCACAGGTGTCCGGTGACCTGCTGGGCCAGCAGGGACCACCGACCGGGATGCTTTCAACTCAGTTTTCAGAAAAGGGTATCAACAGCATCTGAAGAGATTTCAATTGTTTTGAAGGTTTAAACTCTCTCGCGTGCTTATTTCCACACCAGCTGCACATTCTGGCCCTGACGCCTCCCGACACTGGCTCCTGACCGCTGCTCTATGCTCCCGTCTGTCAGAAGCCAGATGAACGTGTCTAGGACGAAGGTAATTTCTCACTAAACGTGATTAACCAGAGCAAAGCATCCCATGGATTCAAGCTACCCAAGCTGTTACCAGAAGGAAGTCTACATCCTTAAACTTACTAAAAATTGACATCCGTTACATACATCCCAAGCTGCTTCTAGCCAGATTTTGTGGCTTCAGAGAGCTGTCTCAGCACCGGACCCTCCGCACCGAATACCCCCGGCAGCCACAGCCTGCAGGGCAAGAAGGCACTACCTTCTGCCAGGCTTGCTCTCCCACGGGCCCACCGGCTGAGTTCCTGGGATAAACTCAGTCCAATCTAAACCCCTGCACGGGCTGTGGGCAAAGGACCAGATGGAGCCCCCACCCCCAGAGGGAGCCTGCCTGTCGGAAGAGGCGTCTCCACGGACACGGCGTCCACCCTGCAGCCTCGTGCTGGGCAGGGACAGGCTGGGGCGGGGCTGTGGGTGGTGCACGTGCACGTCTGGGGAAATCAAGCAGGCGGGAGAGCTCGAGAACAGTCCCGGCCCGTCCCACAACGGGGGACGTGACCCCCAGTCGTCCTGAGCGCACCGCAAGCAGCGGGCTCGGCGCAGGCTGGGGGGGGGCGCGCCAGGCCAGGGCCCAATGGCACCACCTGGGGGCTGGACGCGGGGGCCACTAAGTGCTGGTGGACACGTGCACGTGCTTGGGCCCGCCGCTGCGGCTGCGCCACAGGCTGGGGGTTCTGTTGGATCCGTGGCCCGTTCGGGTGGGGGACGGCAGCCATCGGTGCTTCCGGAACTGCCCATCGCTCACGGAGTCCCCGCTCTCGCGTCCATCGGATGCAGACCTACGAGCGGACGGCTGGCGAGGAGCGCGTGCGCCATCAGGGTTATCGGGAGACACCTGCCCCGACACACAGCTGCGCCAACACGCAGTCCTCCCGAGAAAGCAGAGCATCTGCTGCTGCCCGCTTGGCGCAGCCAGTCTTCCCAGGTGGCCCTTCTGTGATGGCGTCATCTCACGTGGTTTTACATTTCTCGGATTTCTTTTTTTTTAACATTTATTTTTGAGAGACAGAGACAGGGCATGAGCAGGGGAGGGGCAGAGAGAGGGAGACACAGAATCCGAAGCGGGCTCTCTGAGCTGTCAGCACAGAGCCCGACACCGGGCTCGAACTCACAGACCGTGAGATGGTGACCTCAGCTGAAGTCGGACACTCAACTGACTGAGCCACCCAGGTGCCCCCGCTTTTTTTTTTTTAAGTGTTTATTCTGAGAGAGCACGAGCACGCGCAGGGGAGAAGCAGAGAGGAGGAGACAGAGAATCCCCAGCAGGCTCCACGCTATAGGCACAGAGGCCAACGTGGGGCTGGAACTCACGAATCGTGAGATCATGACCTGAGCCAAAATCAAGCGTCAGCTGATGTTCAACCGACAGAGCCACCCAGGAGCCCATGTTTCTCTCATCTCTAACGAAATTGGCCGGATTTTCACGTTCGCTGGCCACCTGGATGACATCCTTTTACATCAGCTGTTCAAAAATCTCTTCCTCTGCCTGTAAGAGTTCAATATTCAAGATACAAGCCTTTCTTATCGGAACGTGTGACAAGGAACTTCCCTGTGGCTTGCCTTCTTGCGCTAACGTCTTGTTCTGACGAATACAAGTTTTTTATCTTAATTCAGCCAAATAGTCAATCTCTTCCTACTCTGAGGTCCTGAAGATCTGTGTCCTGGGGACTGTCGTGCAGACGTGGGTTTCCTGAGCCTGGCTGGAATCTGTACACACGCTCAGTCTGGTGCAGACATTCAGCTGCCCGGCCTCCCCACTGCCGGGCTGCCTCCTGTCAGAGATCAAGCTGGCAATGTGCACAGGTCTGTTTCCGAGCCCGACAGGCTTTCTATTCTGTGTCACGGGTCCGTGTATCTCAGGCGCCAGCTACTTGTCAAGGCTGCGCCGGCAGCACGCGGAGGACGGGGGCTGGGACAGGGTGGAGGCAGGCTGCAAAAGACAACGTGCGGGTACCAGAAAGACACCGGGGGCCGTGTCATACCTCCTCTAACTGCACTACGAGGACCATCGCCCCACATGGCCCACACCGTGCAGTCGGGGGGACGGTGGACCGGAGGCACCAGCAGACGGCCAGCCGTCCGGCCAGCTGGCATCTCTGAGTCCTAGCCTACCCTCAGTAAGCTGCTTGTACCACAGGTCACATTCATCAGAAAAAAGCAAATCAAAGACGCTGCCACAAAGCTCACAGCCTCCCAGTCTGCTAACACGATCGTCACACACGTTTCCCAGTGACTGTCTCCAGCTGCAGGAGCGCATCATGAATGCACAAGCCAGCGTCCGGCTAGGAGCCCAGGCCACGGGCCACCACGTGTCAGCAGAAGCTACAGTGACTTCAGAGCATCCTACACACCTCCCATCCCAAGACCGCACATCTGACGTTTCCATCTGGGCTGCCGACTGGGTTTCCAAGAGCTCTGGTGCCTGAGTCTAAGGGGTGTGGGGTCTCTTCATGATGTCACTTCCAACTTGGAATGTGTTTGGGGGGGGGGGGTCTCCAATTGGCTGTCCGATGACTCATTTCCAGCGTGACCCCCTGGAGCCAGCGAGGCCCCACACGGTCCGCCTCACAAGACTGCCTGCAGCTGACAGCGGCTGCAAACGGGGCATCCAGGCTGCTTGCGCTTCTGCCCGCAGACGACAAATGCAGGGGCTCCTACAAGACCTGCCCCGGGTCCAGTCCTTCCCTAGAACTCACAGGACCCAGGAAAACACCTTACTTACCCGCTTATTACAAAGGACACAACTCAGGGACAGCCAAGTACATATACACACACACACACACACACACACACACACACACACACACACACACAGGACAGGGTACGAGGACCAGGGGCGGGGGGGCGGGGGGAGCTCCTGCACCTCAGCATGTGCGCCAGTGAAACTCCCTGAAGCTCGTCGTATGAAGGTTTCCTAACCAACCTCCAGCCGCTCCTGTCCCCGGAAGGGGGCAGGCGCTGAGAGCCCGCCCTCTAGTCTCAGGTTTGTCTGTCCCCTCACTCCCCCATGCAAAGGCCACTTAGGTCCCTGCTAAGTCACCTCATTAGCAGACTCCGTGTGTCCCAACAGGGCTCCTCAATACACTACTGTCACTCAAGAAATCCCAAGGGCTTTTGGAGCTCAGTGCCAAGATGCAAGGAAAAAGACCCCAAACATATGCTTTCTTAAACAGATATTACTGGGCTGCCTGGCTGGCTCAGCCTGAAGAGCGTGTGGCTTGATCTTGGGGTCACAAGTTCAAACCCCATGTTGGGTACAGAGATTACTTACAAATAAAATCTTAAAAAATAATAAAAATAAAAAATAAACGGAGACAAAACTGACATGTAACACTATTAAATGTAAGTGTATATCTATTTTTTTGTTACATTACAAGGATCAACTCAAGACCCAATGAGACCAGCCCATGCTTTTTAAAATCATGTCATAAAAAAATCCTAAGCATCCCGAGGGAAAAAAAAAAAAATCCCATTCTGGATTCTCTACAGCAAAAGCTTTGGGTCCAAAAGCTGTTTTCCAAGAATGATTTACTAGGAAGAGAGTTTTATTATTAACCTGCGCAACTGGGCAGGAAGCACACTTCCTGGCAAGGGAAAACCGGGCTTGCTATCCGCCCACCCACGTCACGCACCCGCTAAGGTCCCTCATCTTTTCCAGCAGGAAAGATGGGGATAACGTGTCTTCACCACCTCAGAAAGCTTCCTCAATCACAAACAACAAACCAAGTCACCAGCCACAGTTAGCCCTCACGAGGAAACAGGCGGGGGTGCTGCTGGTCCAAGGCAGGCCCCCCGCTCCCCGCCACATATGCTCCACACTAACGGGGACACAGCCCAGCTCACACCTCGGAACAAGCCAGAGATGAAGCACCAGCCACACCTCCTGCCTCCACTGTGCCATGTGACAGCCCACAGGGAACCCCCAGCACATCCCGTTTCCCTCCGGCCCTGATCTGGGCAGCAGGTCTCAGCCCTAGAGACGGAGAGGCCGTGTTCTCTCCCGCTCTCCAGAAGCCTCGCTGGCGCTCTGCAAACTCCGAGCTGGAATGCGGAGGCAGAACCCCAGCATGGATGTATTTTGGAAAAGCTGTAACAGGATTTGGGCAGCCAGGGTTGAAAAGGACTGGTCAGGGGGGTGGCAGGCGTCCTAATAACCTGTGAGACGGCAGGACAGACAGAAAACAGAACCAAGGACGTTTGAGAAGGCGCACCTCCCAGAGGGAGAGCGGCCACTAAGCCTCGAGGAACTCGCTCCCTCCTCAGAGGGCTTCCTCCCTGGGAAAACTGCACGTTCTAAAAACTTCTGTAAGCACAGCCATTTTTGTGAGTAAACAGAACAGTAAATAAATAAATGCATGCACGCCTCTCAAGTTAGGTGGGCAGAATGAGAGACTTGATTTGACCTAGGACTGAAAACTCGGGATCCTGTCTGCACTGTCCCCCCGGGCTCCCAGCAGCCCCCGGGTCACTTCACCGGGAGCCTGACTCTTCCTATACTTGTGCTCACCTGCCTGATTTTCTGCCCCGCCTCGGGCCTCTCAGTGACCATCTGTGAGTTGGGAGAGAACCTACACGTCTGAAACCTGCACTCTCAAACCTGCACAATTCCGGGGAGCCTGGGTGGCTCAGTCGGTTGAGCGTCCGACTTCGGCCCAGGTCATGATCTCGCCGTCCGTGGGTTCGAGCCCCGCATCAGGCTCTGTGCTGACAGCTCGGAGCCTGGAGCCTGTTTCAGATTCTGTGTCTCCCTCTCTCTCTGACCCTCCCCTGTTCATGCTCTGTCTGTCTCAAAACCAAATAAACGTTAAAAAAAATTTTTTTTTTTTAAATTAAAAAAAACTGCACAATTCTACTAGAATTTCCATGCCAAAGAAACCCCATTTTTCTCTTCGGACACCTCTGCCCAGAGCGGGCTGGCTGTGACAGCAGCGTCATCTGACTGGCTGCAGGAAGCAAGTGGGGGGGAGCATCTCAGAGCAAACTGGTGAGCACCTTACTAAACCCATGCACTCGTCAACAGTCGGCCTGGAATTCAGGGGTCCTCGTGGGAAGTCAGCCATGCCACCGCCTCCCATCCTACTACCCACCGCCCTCCTGCACGGTAGCACTTGCACATCTAAGTGGGGACAAGAAAGGCAGATCGGGATCTTGCTGAAACTAGAATGGACCAGGGGGCACCAGGGAACAACCAATCAGCTCTCAAGGAAAGCGCTGCCGCTGTCTGTAGGGCGGGCTGAAGGAGGCTGGCTCCGCTCGCTCGGGCTCAGAGAGAAACAAGAGGTCATCAGCCCAGAACCGAGAGGGGCACGCGCCGCCTCAGACGGGAGCCGTGCCCGGATTCACATTTCCCAGGGCAGCCGGGCAGCACCACGTGATGTGACGCAAGTAACCCCACCCACACCCAGCAGATAGTGAGCGAGTGCCCAGCAGCACGTACACGCAAGAGAACCGCCCAAAGAGTCCTAAACGTGAATTTCCACTCAGTGTGTAAACATCTTTTTATAGAATAAGCAAAACAGAAAAACAAAGCTTTTAACTCAGAAGCTGGCAATTTTGCACTGCCAATGACTCAGCACTTTGGGGTCAGTCGACGGAGGGCCATCTGAGCCCCCTTGGAACACTCAGAACAAGGCCCATAAGAAAGACACACGATGTTGCAAAGTAAGTAGCTTGACAATGAGAAAAAGGATGATCCCAAGGCAGAGAATTTATAACTTACAGGAGAAAAGACAGAGAACCTTTAAACCCTTAATCCCTTTGTCGATTTCAAAGAACTAGTCAATGTCGAATTTTAAAGAGATTACAGGATTTTAAAAATGGCTTGCAGTTTTTAAGTGCACGTTACACGTGGTATTAGACTCAGTCTCGCCTACTCAGATCCTGTTGTAAGGGACAAGAATTAGCTCACCAGATTTCTCTGAACGTGAGGATTTCGACAATCTTAACGAAGCTTAAACATTCATTCTCCAAGGTTTGAACAGCCCTCCCCAAAGCTTATTTACAGGCTCACTCAGATTAGTGAACTTTCGCTTCAGAGAACACAAAGGTCAGGGCCACCAGGTTTCTCCTGGGCCCCCAGGGGCCCAGAGAACAAGGGCTGCACCGCAGCTCTACTGAGGCAAGACCCAGGAGGCGGCTCTCGAGGCTGCCTTTCACTTAGCTGTGTGGGTGGGCAATGCCCAGCAACCCTGGGAGCCCTGGCTCCCCAAAATGCAAAAGGACAGTCCGTGGAGACCCAGAAACAACAGGCACACCAGCAAGGCTGGAGGCACGTGTCTGCCCGGGAGCACTGCCTGGTCTGGAACCGCGTGCTGGCCGGGAACAGTGATTTTTTTTGTCCCACAAATCAATCCTGAGCTTTGGTTTGCAATGAACCTTCTAGTACAAATGGAACCCCAACTTAAAAAGCAAAAAACACTTACATGCTTATACCATTTATTAAGCTGTTTATCTTACACTAAGAAGAGTGGCCGGTGGACCTGAGCCCTGTATCAACAGTAACCCCTTCGTCCTCTCCTGCCTCCCGAGTAAGTCCCAACAGTCACCACGGGCAGAACTAGTAATGCCTTAAATCTAAAGCCCACAATCCAACTAGAACCACCTTGGGCATCTGCTCGCTAAAATCAACGCCGGAGTAGGGAATACGTGATAAAACGTGCCTTTACCAAGCTATGCGGACTCAGGGAGCTGTGACTTCAGGGCGGGATTCCCAGTCGCCTGAGCGGTGTTTAGGCTTGTTAGGGGTATCCAATCTGTCCCCTGTCCCGCCAGTGCCCCGCCAGCCCCCCGTCCTGGCCCCGCCAGTCCCGAGCCGCCCCCAGCCCCTGCCCCGCCAATCCCCGGCCCCGCCAGCCTCCGGCCGTCCTCTGCCCCGCCAGTCCCCCGCCACCCCTGGCCTCGTCCCCGGCCCCGCCAGCCCCCGGCCGCCCTCTGCCCGCCAGTCCTCCGCCAGCTCCCTGTCCCGGCCCCGCCAGTCCCCGGCCGCCGCCGGCCTCTGCCCCACCAATCCCCCGCCAGCCCCCTGTCCCGGCCCCGCCAGTCCCCGGCCGCCGCCGGCCTCTGCCCCACCAATCCCCCGCCAGCCCCCTGTCCCGGCCCCGCCAGTCCCCGGCCGCCGCCGGCCTCTGCCCCACCAATCCCCCGCCAGCCCCCTGTCCCGGCCCCGCCAGTCCCCGGCCGCCGCCGGCCTCTGCCCCACCAATCCCCCGCCAGCCCCCTGTCCCGGCCCCGCCAGTCCCCGGCCGCCCCCGGCCGCTGCCCCACCAATCCCCCGCCAGCCCCCTGTCCCGGCCCCGCCAGTCCCCGGCCCCGCCAGTCCCCGGCCCCGCCAGCCCCCGGCCGTCCTCTGCCCCGCCAGCCCCCCGCCACCCCCGGCTCCTTCCCCGCCAGTCCCCGGCCCCGCCAGCCCCCCGCCACCCCCGGCCCCTTCCCCGCCAGGCCCCACCACCCCCGGCCCCTGCCCCGCCAGCCCCCCGCCACCCCCGGCCCCTTCCCCGCCAGTCCCCTGCCGCCCGTCCCCCGCCGCCCTCTGTCCTGGCCCCGCCAGTCCCCCGCCCCAGCCCCGCCAGCCCCCGGTCGCCCCCTGAACTACCCCAACCCGCGCCCGGCCCTGCCAGCCCCGCACCCACCAGTCCCCGGCGCGGGTCGTGCCCGGCTCCCACGGCCTCACCCTGCAAGTTCTCCTCCTGCAGTCCGGGAGTCCCGCTCTGAGACATGGCGCCTAAGCGACGGCGCTGCGACCGCGAGTCGGGGTCGGGGCCGGGTGGGCGCCGGACGCTCCGAGGAGAGCGGGCAGGAGACCGATACTCGTGTGCGAGGCCCAGCAGAGCGCGTAGCCTCAACCCCGGACCCCGACCAACTGACGCGCGCCGGCCGACGCACAACAGATAAGCGCCGGATAAGCCGCGGCGACGCCAATTGGCCGCGGGGAGGGGCCTGCGCGTGCGCGAGAACGCGGGACGCGTGCGGCGCGTGCGACGCGTGCGCGGGGCGGGTTGCGGCCGCGCCTAAGCAGCTCAGCGCGCGTGCGCGGAACGGGTACTGAAGGGCGGGGCGCGCGCGCGTGAGGCGGGGGTTCCGAGGCCCGGGACACGCGTGCGCAGGCGCGGCGAGGGACGGGACTGACGCTGCGTGGTGGTCGCGGGCGGGGCGCCGGCTGGGAAACCGCGATCCCCTCTGCTAAGACCCGCCACCGAGGGATCTGCGGGAAGGCAGATGCGCTGGTCACCACCGTCGGGGCGGAGCTGGCCCGCCCTCACCTGAACGACCACCCACACCGAGACCCTCACCTGCAGAGACCCTCACCTGCAGAGACCCCCACATCCGACCCTCCCCCGAGCCGTCAGTCAGAAAGCCAGGCTGCCACAAGTGACACTTCTAGGAAGTCGAACCAGTAACTGTAGCAACTGGTCCAGGAGGCCGCACAGCAACCCCTGTAACGATGACCCGGAAGGGCCAGCACCTGATCAGTCACCGAGGGCCTCCCCACTTCCTGTCCCTGCCTCCGACTCAGGACTCACCAGGGCAAGCCCGAGTGCTCCCCAGCCATCGACGGCGACCCCGGCCCTGGTTCTCCACGTCTGCGCCCCACAGGGCACACCAGAGCCACCCCATCCACGGTGAGGCCTGTCACTCCCTTCCGCACCTTTGGGGCTCTGCCACACGTGCGTGCCTGGGAGCTACAGCGCCCTCGGGGGACCCAGCCCTCTGCTCCCATCCCTGCGACTTCATTCCGTTCTAGAGAAGGGTGCTCCCGCGAGGAGCGCAAGTCCTTCTGGCTTCCCCTTCAGTCTAGCTATTCTCATTTATCCAACAGGCATTTCCCACGCGCGGTCCCTGTCCCAGCGGCGCCAGTGCGGGACAGCGTCCCCGCGGAGACACAAATGGCAAAGCCCCTCACACCGTGTTCGCGCCCCACACCGGTGGTGCTGCGGCCCCCGCTCCGGCCCCCACCCAGCGGGCCTCGCCCTCGCTCGCTCGGCGCTCCCTGCTCTCTCCTGGCGACGGGGTGTAGCTTCCGGACTGCAGGGCTCGCACATCTTGTTGGATCCCTAAATAGTCGTGCGTTTAATGTTACTATCATTGCCATCGAATTTCATCTGACTGCTTATTACTAGAATAGAAATAGAACTATATGGGGACGCCTGGGTGGCTCAGTCAGTTCCGACTCGTGATTTCGGATCAGGTCATGGTCTCACCGGTCGTGGTTTCGAGCCCTTCATTGGGCTCTGTGGGGACAGTGTGGAGCCTGCTTGGGACTCTCTCCCCCTCTGTCTCTCTGCCCCTCCCCCATTCTCGCTCTTTTTCCTCTCTCTCCTCCCCCTCCCCCCACTCTCTCTCTGTCTCAAAATAAACATAACAAAAAAGAAAGGGGGTCGGTTAGGCATCCGACTTCGCCTGAGGTCATGATCTCAGGGTTCGTGGGTTCAGGCCCGGTCCGCTCTGTGCTGACAGCTGGGAACCTGGAGCCTGCTTGGGATTCTGTCTCCCTCTCTCTCCGCCCCTCCCCCACTCGTGGTCTGTCCCTCTTGCCCTCCAAAATAAATATAAATAAATAAATTAATATAAATAAAAATAAAATAAATAACTTTTTAAGAAAGAAATGATATAACAGTGTTTGTGTGTGGGCACATCGTGCGATGTCACCCACACACACAGATTTTATGAGCCTTCTGAACTCTCTCCAGGCGATTACAACCCGGTGTTCCCTGTCCGTGCGGGACCTTCCACAGAGGGCAAGGGCCACACTTGGAGGACCCCTTTCCGCCCCCACGTGTGAGCAGCCTGAGGCCGACCTGTAAACTGTCCCTGCGAAGGTCCTAGCAGACATGGGGGCGGCCTGCCCGGGGAGCCTGAGGAGCCCCGAAGCAGAGAAGCAGGGCAGGGGTCCAAGGACAGCCCAGCGGGAAAGGGAAAGGGACTCAGCGACTCGAAGATCTGCGGCCCGAGCCCTGCTCTCCCCCTCCCTGCACAGACAGCAGGGCTGTTTTTCAGGCAGTGGTCATCAAACTTCTATGCTCCCATTTCCCCTGTAAGAACTTTGACAAATTCAGGGCGCCTGGGGGCTCAGTGGGCGAAGTGTCTGACTCTCGATTTCGGCTCAGGTCACGATCTCACAGTTCTGAGGTGGCCTAGGGCCCTGTGCGGACAGCGTGGAGCCTGTCTGGGATCCTCTCTCTCTCTCTCTCTGTCCCTCCCCCCTGCCTCTCAAAATAAAAGAAACTTAAAAAAATAATAAAGAATTTTGAAAAATTCACCTTCCACACGCCACATAGACGTTTAAGTTCTGCATCATAAATGTACACAGTTGCCAAGGATATTGTTTCTGACATACCGTGATCATTCTTGTTTTAATCAAAGTTTTCCTAACATTTCTATATTTCTTAAGTTCCTTTAATGTTTATATTATTTTAGAGAGCGCGCACACGAGCAAGGGAGGGGCAGAGAGAGAGAGAGAGAGAATAAAGCAGGCTCCGTGGTGCCAGCACAGAGCCCGACGCGGGGCTCGGTCCCAGGAACCGTGAGATCACGACCTGAGCCACAGTCGGCCGCTCAATTGACCGAGCCACCCAGGCGCCCCTCATAATGCTTCTAAATGTATACGCGAAAGTCAAAGTTGTTTTACCAACGAGAAATGGGTTTATTTGGGAATAACAAAATTGGGATTGGGGACATATCCAATAGGCGAAACCACAGGCAATTCCAGCAAACAAAAGAGAGGAATGCTTTTTAACGGAGAAGAAGGAGAGGCTGGGAGGGTTGTTGTGAAGGAAAGCCCACAGGAGGAAAGGGGAGGTCAGGGTGATGAGGGTCTCGGCGGGGGTGGCCCATCTCTGGCAGGAGGCGCATGGTGCGGGGCTCTGACACTTGTTCCTGTGACGGCCGCTGAGCGGGGTCTCCCCTCACTGCCCCCCTTCTAGCCTCCCAGTCCGCTTCAGTGAGGCCCCCGCATTGATTTTCCCATGTGCACTGGCGGCTGAGTACCAAAGCCCTTGGAGAGTCTCGCGTCCAGTTAAAATGCACGTTAATAGTTTTCCTTCTTTAATGGGAAATTTTGCATCTTTCATTTTTTCTTCTTGAACCTATATTTCAATGTCGTTTTCTTCTTGTACATTTCTCCTAATGTAATACCTTTTCATTTTCAAGGATTTGTATTGATTACCTTATCATGTCTCTCAAATGGCTATAGGTGCACATTTAAAGGATTAAAAAATATTTCCTGAGGTCCTAAGCTCTTTAAAAATGTCTCCTCAGGGGCGCCTGGACAGCTCAGTTGGTTAAGTGTCCAACTCTCGATTTCAGCTCAGGTCATGATCTCAGGGTTCGTGAGTTCGAGCCCTGAGTCGGGCTCTGTGCTGACAGTGCGGAGCCTGCTTGGGATTCTCTCTCTCTGCCCCTCTCCTGCTCTCTCTCTCTCTCTCTCTCTCTCTCTCTCAAAAATAAAAAACTTTAAAAGAAATGTCTTATCACTGTTTTTTTTAAAGATTATTTTTAATGGTTATTTATTTTTGAGAGAGAGAGAGAGAGAGTGCAAGCAGGGGAGGGACAAAGAGAGAGAGAGAGAGAGAGAGAGAGAGAGGATCCCAAGCAGGCTCCATGCCTACAGCAGAGCCCAACGCAGGGCTCCAACACACAAACTGTGAGATCATGACCTGAGCCGGAGCCAAGAGTCAGACACTTAACCTACTGAGACACCCAGGCGCCCCACCCAGCTCGATTTTATAATCTTAAAGTTACCAGAAACCTGTACTCAGATTTTTCTTTCATGAGTCTCCCTGGAGATGAAGCACGTTTACAGGACGCTCTAACAGACGAAGCATCTGAGTAAAAGTGTGACCGTCCGTCATTGATGGAAGGCTTTGAAACAGCCGTGGTGACAGAGCCGATTGGAGCACATGACGATGCAATTAAGGACATTTGGTTATTTCTGTGCCATACAACACATCAAGATGATCACCTTCCGGGACATCGGATTTCTGGAGCTCTTGTACAATTCTTGGAACACTTGTTTTAATAATGTACCTGCATAACTAAGGTCTCAGAGGGTCTAACATCACCTGTCTGCTAATGCCTCCGTGTGTTTTCACATACCTAATACGCTTTATTACTTTAATTTCTCAAAGAACCCTTGAAATGTTCCAGGAGGTCTCTGGGAGATTTCAGTTCGCTTGGGGTCAAAATACTTCATTTTATTTTATCTTTAAACTGTAGTGAGTTGTAACTTCGCTTATTTATCTCTATTAAGTAAGCTCTCTGCCCAACGTGGGGCTCAGACTCACAACCCTGAGATGAAGAATCCCACGCACCTCAGGCTGGACCAGCCAGGAGCCCCCAAAAGGCTTTATTTTAGAATTTGAGTTTAGGAAGTATTTCCCAGAAAACAATACAGAAAGTTTCAAACACTTGATTCAACAGGATCCCAGGTCACCATGAACCCATGTCAGGTGCTCATCACATCACAGTGACAAATAAAATGTCAAAGCCAAATGCAAGATGTGTACCTTGTTGTGAGCAAAACGTAGCTCTTTTAAATATTGACTCCGTTTTGGCAGAACAGAATCTTTAGTGTGGGGGAAGGGGGATAACTTTAAAGGTAAAGAAAAACCTCCCTTTATAATTTTTCATCAACAGCAGAACGATAGCTCAAGAAAACTTTGGGGTTTCTTGTTTTTTGTGCGAAGACAATGTTGCACCAGTGTTAATTCTGACACTGAAGCTCATTTACTTACTTAAACTTCCCTTCAGTTGAGGAGCCCCTGGGGGGCTCAGTCAGTTAAGCACCCACTTTGGCTCAGGTCACGATCTTGCGGTTCTCAAGTTCGAGCCCCGTGTCGGGCTCTCTGCTGTCAGCTCAGAGACTGGAGCCTGCTTCGGATTCTGTGCGCCCCTCTCTCTGCACTGCTCCCCCTCAAAATTAAATACACATTAAAAAAAAGTTGTCTTCGTTTGAGCCACTTACCGACCCCGCGTGAACTCCTCTCCAAAGATGCAGTTTTTCCACAAACTTTTCACAACCTCACTATTTACGTGCAGATACTGTCTTAAAAGTTTTTCCCCCCAAACAACCAGCTTCACTTAGGGCACAACCACGTTCTTCTCCCTAAACAACAAACACGTTCCCACTCCTCCTACCTTTTTTTTCTTTCTTCCTGACAAATTTTTCAAGAAAGAACGGGTACTTGTTTGACTTCTGGCCAACACAAGCAGGAGAAAAGTCTTCTATCTAGTGCTGATAGTTCTAAAGACGTGTCTGTTTCAATGAAACTAACAGTCCTAAATTAGCTTTAGGACCAAGTAGTTCCCAGATCAGGTGAACTTGGAAAGCTGTGTTAGTTTCTGTCTGAGCTTTGGGCGGGGGGGGCAGTTTTCAAATACCTCCTTTTATTTGTTTGCCCTGAGGATCTGTTCAAGCTTTCTATTTCCTCCTGATTGAGTTTTGGAAGAGTGTGGGTGTTCAGGAATTTGTCCATTTCTTCCAGATTGTCCAATTTGTTGGCATATAATTTTTCATAGTATTCCCTGATAGTTGTTTGTATCTCTGAGGGATTGGTTGTAATAATTCCATTTTCATTCATGATTTTATCTATTTGGGTCATCTCCCTTTTCTTTTTGAGAAGCCTGGCTAGAGGTTTGTCAATTTTGTTTATTTTTTCAAAAAACCAGCGAAGAAATTGAATCAGTTATCAAAAATCTCCCAACAAATGAGAGTCCAGGAGCAGATGGCTTCCCAGGGGAGTTCTACCAGACGTTTAAAGCAGAGATAATACCTATCCTTCTCAAGCTATTCCAAGAAATAGGAAGGGAAGGAAAACTTCCAGACTCATTCTATGAAGCCAGCATTACTTTGATTCCCAAACCAGACAGAGACCCAGTAAAAAAAGAGAACTATAGGCCAATATCCCTGATGAAAATGGATGCAAAAATTCTCAATAAGATACTAGCAAATCGAATTCAACAGCATATAAAAAGAATTATTCACCATGATCAAGTGGGATTCATTCCCGGGATGCAGGGCTGGTTCAACATTTGCAAATCAATCAATGTGATACATCACATTAATAAAAGAAAAGATAAGAACCATATGATCCTGTCAATCGATGCAGAAAAGGCCTTTGACAAAATTCAGCACCCTTTCTTAACAAAAACCCTTCAGAAAGTCAGGATAGAAGGAACATACTTAAACATAATAAAAGCCATTTATGAAAAGCCCACAGCTAACATCATCCTCAATGGGGAAAAACAGAGCTTTTTCCCTGAGATCAGGAACACGACAGGGATGCCCACTCTCACCGCTGTTGTTTAACATAGTGCTGGAAGTTCTAGCATCAGCAATCAGACAACAAAAGGAAATCAAAGGCATCCAAATTGGCAAAGATGAAGTCAAGCTTTCGCTTTTTGCAGATGACATGATAGTATACATGGAAAATCCGATAGACTCCACCAAAAGTCTACTAGAAATGATACATGAATTCAGCAAAGTCGCGGGATACAAAATCAATGTACAGAAATCAGTTGCATTCTTATACACTAACAATGAAGCAACAGAAAGACAAATAAAGAAACTGATCCCATTCACAATTGCACCAAGAAGCATAAAATACCTAGGAATAAGTCTAACCAAAGATGTCAAAGATCTGTATGCTGAAAACTATAGAAAGCTTATGAAGGTAATTGAAGAAGATATAAAGAAATGGAAAGACAGTCCCTGCTCATGGATTGGAAGAATAAATACTGTCAAAATGTCAATACTACCCAAAGCTATCTACACACTCAATGCAATCCCAATCAAAATTGTTTGCCCTGAGGAGACACTGTTCCCTAGGTTTGCGCATTTCTTTTCTTTCTTTCTTTCTTTCTTTCTTTCTTTCTTTCTTTCTTTTTCTTTCTTTCTTTCTTTCTTTCTTTCTTTCTTTCTTTCTTCTTTTATCTTCTTAACCATTTAAAAAAATATATAACTTATCGTCAAGTTGGCTAACACACAGCGTGTACAATGTGCTCTTGGTTTTGGGGGTAGATTCCCGCGGTTCATCGCTTACCTAGGACACCCTTACCTAGGAAGGACACCTAGGCACCTTCTCCCAACAAGGTGCCCTCCTCCATGCCCATCCCCCATTTTCCCCTCTCTCCCATCCCCCCATCCCCCCTCAGTTTTTTCTCTGCATTTAAGAGTCTCTTGGGTCTGCCTTCCTCTCTGTTTTGCTCCCCCTTCCCTTCTCCCACCGAGGTTTGCATTTCAGAGAATGGCTCTCGGTCAGGGAGGAGCCAGAGGCAGGACGTTTGTGTCACAAAGCAGACAGAGCATCTTAGGGGGAGGCCAGGTGCATCTCTGTTCCCCGGGGCCTTTCAGCAGATGGCTGTTTAAAAAGGCCTCGTCCTTTCTTCCTTCAGTCTCAGGTGATTCTGGTCTGTGTTCACATCTTAAACGTTTATAATTTTAAGGGACAGAGAAAGAATGTAAAAACATTTTTTTCCCTAGAGTTGTAGAGTAATTGCTATTTAAAATGTCGGGGTACCTGGGTGGCTCAGTCGGTTAAGCGTCCGACTGAGTCGGTTAAGCGTTCGAGCCTCGCGTTGGGCTCTGTGCTGACAGCTCAGAGCCTGGAGCCGCTTCGGATTCTGTGTCTCCCTCCCTGTCTGCCCCTCCCCCGCTCAAGCTCTTTCTCTCTCTCTAAATAAACATCTCTTTAAATAAACATTTAAAACAATTTTTTAAGGGGCGCCTGGGTGGCGCAGTCGGTTAAGCGTCCGACTTCAGCCAGGTCACGATCTCGCGGTCCGGGAGTTCGAGCCCCGCGTCAGGCTCTGGGCTGATGGCTCGGAGCCTGGAGCCTGTGTCTCCCTCTCTCTCTGCTCCTCCCCCGCTTGTGCACTCTCTTTCTAAAAACCAAACAAACATTAAAAAGCAAAAAAAAGGGGCACCTGGGTGGCTTAGTTGGTTAAGTGTCCGACTTCAGCTCAGGTCACGATCTCGCGGTCCGTGAGTTCGAGCCCCGCGTCGGGCTCTGGGCTGATGGCTCAGAGCCCGGAGCCCGCTTCCGATTCTGTGTCTCCCTCTCTCTCTGCCCCTCCCCCGTTCATGCTCTGTCTCTCTCTGTCCCAAAAATAAATAAACGTTGAAAAAAAAAAATTAAAAAAAACAACAACAATTTTTTAAAAAGCAAGAATAACTCAGTGAAGCATATGTGACTTAAAACACACACGCTCGCCAAAAACAAACTTAGTAGGTAGAAAGGGGCAAAGTCCTTGGTTTATGAGCAGTATGTGGAACACCTTTCTTCATTTTCCTCGGCTGCTCACCCCTGAATCCCAGCCCCTTGTCTGGAGAAATGTGGGATCGGAGCCTCCTGGCCTGCCAGGGCGGTGGGACAGGGGTGTCGCCTCTTGTGGCGTTCCCTTCCTGCACCGCCGAGCAGGGTGGCTCGTAGCTGCCCGGTTCCTGCGTGTTTTCAAGGTCGGTGCTCCGGCCTTTCCAGCAATTCCACGCACCCTCCAAGTTCCTTCCGGAATTCCCCTTTCCACTTGCGTCAGCCAGGGCTGGCTTCTGCTGGCTGCAACTGAGAGCCTTCCAGGTAGAGGAAGTTCTCCAGAAACCCACAGGAAATCCCGCTCTTCTCTGTGAAATACTAGCGCGTCCCCTTATGTCGCCGACGAGACCGCCATCAGCCCCACTCTCGAGATGGGAGAAAAATCACAGGCAAGGACAAAGGAAAACCGTTAAATGCCAAAAAGGAAGCCACAAAACTGTCACGACGGATCCCCCCTCGTGGGCACCCCAGGAAAGTCCCGTGGGGGCGGGACTTTTTGCCTTTTCGGCTCATGACGGGTGTTGAACCAGGGCTCGCATTTGGTGGGTGTTAGGTTCGACTTTGCTAATTAAATCAATGGATTAACCAAGAATAACAAAATTCAAGACAATGCACGGAGAAAGTCCGAACAAATAAGAATTCAGTAAAATACGTGCTGTAGGGTAAGCTTAGGAAAATCGGTGTTTCTGGGGGCGGCTCCTGGGGGACTCAGTGGGTTGAGCATCAGACTCTTGGTTTCGGCTCAACTCACATTTCACAGTTCTTAGGTTCAAGCCCTGAGCGGAGCGTGCTTGGGATTCTCTCTCTCCCTCTCTCTCTGTCCCTCGCCTGCTCTCTCTCTCTCTCTCTCTCTCTCTCCAAATAAATAAACTTAGGGGCACCTGGGTGGCTCAGTTAGCTAAGCGTCCAACTCTTGGTTTCTGCTCAGGTCATGACCTGATCTCACGGTTGGGGCTCACGTCGGGCTCCGCTCTGAGTGTGGCACCTGCTTGGGGTTCTCTCTCTCTCTGTCCCTCCCCCACTCGCGCTCTCTCTGTCTCTCTCAAAATAAATAAATAAACGTTAAAAATAATCGGTGTGTTTGTTAAATATTAGCAGTAGCCAGTTTGGAAATGGAAAACTTCTCACTCATAGGAGCAGCAAGGACAAAATACCTAAGAATAAATTTCATAAGAATTGCTCACGACACAGAGAAACGTTTACCGTTTAGCAGGGAGATGCAAGAAGACGTGACTCATCCCGTAAGGGCGACACTGATGGGGGCTTCTGGTCTGCAGAGTCGGTGGCCTCGTCTCGGCCCCTGACCAACCCTCGCGGCGACCCGGGCACGTGGACAGCACTGACGACCTTCTGTTTTACCGGACAGGGAACATGTTACCGAACTTTGCTTGGAACGACTCACACAGGAGGAAGGTACCAGCGTTCTGGACGCAGGCAGGGGACCAACATTCGGAACAGTAAGTGGTCCCAGTAAAGCTCGAGGACACAAACATCCCAGTGGTAAGTGGACCAAGCCGTGCCTCCAAGAGACGGAGCTCAAATGGCGCCTGAACCAAGAAGAGGCTTCAGGGAATCGAGTTGAAGTGAGCGCCCCTCCCCCAGTGCGGTGACTGTGCCCCACCGGCTCCCCCCGTTCCAGCAGCCCCTCGTGGCACCCCCACTGCCCCTCCTTTCCTTGGCCACCGATCACTGCCCGCATGAGCCCCCCTATCCTCAGCCCGTCTCCCTGCAGGGTCCCCACCTGAGCGGCCGCTGGGCCCCGTCCACGCAGTTGGGAGGGAGTGCCCGAGAGCTTTTGTTGCAAGCTCACGTCCCCTCCCCGCTGCAGGTGGACGTGGGGCCTGGGAGCCCGCCTCCCACCCGGCCCCACGCCCAGGGCGTCCTTCCCCATCACAGCCCTCAGAGCTGGGCACTGCTGCGGGCCGGGCTCCAGGGAAAGAGGCTGAGCCGGACAGGGACGGGCAGGCCATCCTACCAGGCCGCTGGAGCTCTGGGGGACAGAGATGGGTCACCCGGGAAAGGCAGGCGGGAGGCCGGAGGCCTCTGAGTCAGCAACACAGCACAGGGGACCCCACGAGAGACGCTCGGCGTTTCCCAGAGCTTCCAGAAACCCCAAAGGAGCATCTGGAGGGGGCAGTCCGATAGGAGGGCCTCCCCCCAGGCAGTGCGCACACGGCTTTCCTGGGCCACGGCTGCGTTGGAGGAGGGCCATGCTGGGCACAATATCCCGAAGGCCAAGGCGGGTGTGTCTGTAGGATCTGGGGGTGACCAGGAAAGCCCTGGGCTTGGTTCCCCCGGGGCAGGAAAAGTTGTCCTGGGGAAAAGATTAATACGAGGCATCTGTTTCCCCAGCGGCCTGGGGGCAGCCCGTGACCTCTGGTTATCTCAGGGCCGCTGAGGGACAGAGGGCTGACCTGACCTGACCGGTCTGTTTCCTCCCTCCTCCAGCAGAACACAGACTCTTCCGAGAGTTCCCGGGAGAGTCCGTGCCGTGCGGGCTATTTTTGGGAGTCGGCGTGACGAAAGCTTAGAACTGTAAACAGTGTGCAGTCGTCACTCTCTGTCCCCAGTCTGCACTTGCTCCACGTCCCTGGCGGTCTAGGAGCAGAGGCTCCTTCCAAAGGAAAGGGCGTTATTTGGTAAGAGCCCGGCTGGCACCTGCCTGGCAACGTCCAAAACAGGAAGGAGTTCCTGGAGCAGAGACACCCTCCCGCCAAGGGCGGCCTCCGGAGGGCTGGGCGGGCTCTGTTTGTTTGCTCCCGGACGGTGAGGCGACAGTTCAGCTGTTCCTTCGGGGAGAGACGGCCGAGCGCCAACTGTGCAGCAGCCAGCGAGGGGCGCGGGAGCCACGCGCGGGGCAAACACGGTCACGCGGCCCCGGCACGTGGTGGCCACGGGGGAGGCCGGAGGGGCGCACGCGTGGGGCGGCAGCCGCGCTGAGAGGCTCAGGCTTCAGGCCCGGGAGCTCAGAACTTGAACGTGCCCGTGACCCAGGGCCGCCCTCGGCCCAGCTTCTCTGTGAGGGGCACCCCCGGGTCCGGCGGCCGCTCGGGCGGGCAGTGCCGGGCGCTGCACTGGTGGGACAGGCCGCAGGGCCCCCGGGCAGCGGGGGGACGTGGAAGTCTCCCCCATCGGAGGCACCCCCATTTTACAAGGAGACACGCAGGTGCCGTGACGAGCTGGCTCTCGGCGAATGTCGGCTCCCCAAGAAGACAGGGCCAGTGACGAGCCCGGGGGGTGGGGGGGGCCAGTGGTAACTAAGGCGGTGCCGGTGGCTTTGTCCCTCCACGGAAGCCCCCCAACCACACACACACAGCCACAACCAGAGTGGCAGAGTTCTGAGCCCTTAGCCCTGAGACATGGCCCCCAGAGCCTGGGCCCTGTCCCCGCATCCAGGAGAACAGGGGGGAGCTTTCTGGGATAGCCCGGGGGGGGGGGGCCAAGGCTGGGCTTGGCAGGGAAGGCCGTGACCTGCCCGACAGAGGGAGAGGGACCAGCCAAAGCTGTGGGGATGCGCTGGCTCAGGTGGCTACAGATGGGGAGGTCACGCTCTCTGCCAAGTGTGGGACGGAGAAGAGGACCCGCTGAGCGGGTGTCTGTGGGATGACGGCAGGTGCAGCTGGGCGCAGACCTGGGGACCACAGCGGCTGGTCCGGGACTGACCACCAGGGAGCGGCCTGCCGGGGAAGGGTGCGAGGACGGGAGCCCGCGGGCCCGGGATGGAACGGGGCTGCACATGGTGGGGGGGGGCACCCAGGATGCCTGCAAGGGCCACCTTCTTGAGCTCAAGGCTGGGCACAGCCCCTTAGAAGGATAATGATTAGCCGCCAGTGGTTTACATCTTTGTCCAGACGCTTTCCCGGGACTGGGATGGGTGGAGCTGGTCGGAAAAGATGCCGCCTGCCCTCGGGAGCCAGGGCCACCTGCGCGGGAGCACTGACGGCGTCACTCCAGACACAAATGAACGCTGGACTCAGACAATCTCGGAAGTTTCTCCCGAGCCCGCCTCGGGCTCTCCGCCTCACCCGGGACACCCCGGTGCCCCGCGCCTGCTGGGGGTCAACGACCCGGGGTCCTTCTCTCCTGCTCCCTCCTGCTGGCTCGGGAGGTGACCAGCTGGTGACGGACGTGCACGTGTCCGTGTTGGCTGTGCCCTTCCTTCCGTGTCCACCTCCCCGGTCAAGAGTTTTATGTTTCCTTCTTTAGTTTTCCCTTCGTGCCTCCAACCACTTCAAGCCCACTGCCGGGCAGCCCAGAGTCTAGGAATTAAATCGAGCGCCCAGCCCCCACTCAAGGCTGTGAGAGCACCGTCCACACCGGCCCGTCCACGGCCACACCGGCCACACTGTCCCGTCCACGGCCACACCATCCATCCCGTCCCGTCCACAGACACACCGGCCACGGCCACGCTGGCCACACTGGCCATGGCCACGCCGTCCACGGACGCCCCCTTGGCACCGCCCTCACTGCCCCACCTGTGCCCAGCTGGAGCCAGCGTGCCCCTTGGGTGCCGTCCCTCCTCGTCCGGCGTCATTTTTGCTCCTTAACCTTATCCCTCAAAAGAAAGAAAAGGAGAGCCGCCGGTGAGGGCTTCCCATCCTGTGCACACACACCACTCAGAGTTTCTGTCCTTTCTTCCCGACGGCCTGCCTCCTCCGGACGTCCCTGGACCGGTCTCTGCATGTTCCCAACGCCCGCCATCCCGCCAGGTGCGTGGCCCCATCACTCTCGTCCACAGCACCCGGATCTCCTCCCGAGCCCCCCGAGCATCAGCGGCTGGAGAGAAGGTGACCCCGGTCCTCCGGGGAATCCCTCCTGGGTGTGTCGGTCTGTGCTCCTCCTCGGGGAGGGAGCCGGCCGCTGGCCCACGGAGCTTGCTGGCCGACATCCTCTGTCCCCGCCACCCAGGGGCCCTCCGTGTCCCCCGGGACCCTGTTGTGGTGCCTTGCAGGAAATGCGGCCGGCCACACAGGCTGCCGGGCGGCCCGCCTGCCTGGAGGCAGCACGCAGTCGGTGGCCCCGGGGGGAAGCTGGCTGGAGGACTGCCCCTCATGGGACGGCTCCAGGGGCTGGACACCCACCTGAAGGCGATGAAGGGAAACAGACAGACGAGGGCATCCCTCGGCCAGCCCACTCTTTCCCCCATCAGCTGCAGGTGGTGGTAATCCCGTTACGCCCCCAGAGCTCTGGGACCGGACCCTCGCTGGGAACCGGGGACACGACGCGCGCTGGTGAGGAGGGAGGGCGGGGCCGGGGCCGTCCGGAGCGCTTGGGCTGCTAAGGGCCAGCCCGTCCCACGGGACGGATCCTGCCTTGGGGGGTCGGGCACTGGCTTTTTAAAGAGGTGCGTGGGCGCCACCTTCCCCGCGTGGCCTCCTGGACGAGGTGCGGGGATCCTGACCGGCCTCCCCCTGGCTCAGGCCTCCCGTGAGGCATCCCATTAGCCGGAGATGGTCTTGCGCAGCCTCTTTTGTGTTTCAAATATCTAAGAGACCAAGTCAAGGTGTCTGGGACGCTGTCACTGTCGTGACTCCCGAGGGCCGCGGTGCGGGCGGTCACAGGGGACATACCTGCCCGTGTCACCTGCATCCACGTGACGTCCGTGGGAAGGTGCCCGCTGGAGTCTCCTGGCAGCACAGGTGAGGCGGGAGGAGCCCTCCCGCACGCGGGTAACCCGCTCACTGATCACTAAGATGTGTCCTTCTGACCCCGGCACGGATGTGTCGTATGACGACTGTCTTCCTACAATCGGTCTGGAGGTGGAGCGAAGACAAGCGTGGACAGGCCGTGGACAGGCCGTGGACAGGCTCGTCCCTGCTGAGCGCGCCTGCCTGCCCGTCCCCTGGCTCTCGGCCTCCCCCAGCTGCCCAGGACGCAGGAAACTGAGTGCGCCCCAAGGGGAAGCCGTGGGCCGGAAGGTGGGGGGCAGATTGGAATCTGGGAGGCGGGGGGACCAGCATATGACACAAGGACGTCGGCGGTCTGTGGGTGCAAACTCCCGGTACCCACAGCCGTTGGGACGCCTCACGCAGTGTCCACTACACGAGCTCCCGGGTGAAAGAGGCCAGGACCGCGGCCGTGCGGTCCTGGGGCAGGGCCGGCCGGGGACGCTCCGGGGAGGTGGTCGCGTTTTGTGTCCTGATGGGGTCTACGTCACACGGATGGACCCCACGGGCAGAACTCACCAGCCCGGTCTGGAGGTGAAGTCTGGCCAGACGCGCCCTCCGGGGCGACCTCTGCAGGATCTCAACCCCCCCCCCCCCCGGGCACCCAGGTCCCGGCGGAGCTGCCCCAGGCCGGCCTCGTGACCCCGGCCCGGACTCCGTCGCCTCCGGACTTTTGCCGCCTCCGGACTTGTTTGCCGCCGTGCCGTGCCGGAGCCCCTGCGCGCAAGCCCCTCGGCGAGCGTTAGCCCCTCGGGTGAACCCCTCCCCGGGTTTGCTGTTCGGGGAGACGCGGCTTTGGGCAGGATCCCGCGGTCTCGTCACTTGCTGCAAACAAAACCCTTCCTCCTCCCGTTCTCTGGCCTGGTTGTGTCTTTTGTGTCCTCGACGCCCCAAGAGGGACCCCGGTCTCGGTGACAGCCGTGGCCTCGTGGGGGTGGGTCGCCCTTGAGTGGAGCGCACACAGCGTTTACGTGCAGCGTGGGAAGTGCACACGGCGCGCGCGGGTGGGTGCGGGGCGCCACGAGCTGGCCCGGAGAGGGGTCCAGAGCTGGCTGAGCAGGCGTTCGGGGGCTCAGGGCCCGGGGTGCCTCCTCGGTGGACGTGCGTGCACGCGTACGGGCGTGGCAGGTGGCAGGTGGCAGGTGCTCCCTGGTGATTGCAGACTGAACCGAGTGAAAGGCACACACCTGCGCACGACCACAGAAGGGAGGCGTCTCGGTCAGCCCGGGCACCGTAACAAATCATCGCAGACCAGGCGGGGTCCGAACAACTTGCTTCCCGGAGCTCTGGAGGCTGGAAGTCCAGTCGGGTCCTGGCGGGAGCCCCCTGCTGGCTGCAGAGGGCTGACTTCTCCCGGAGTCCGGAGTCGGGAGTCCCGAGCACTGGAGAGACGGGATGCTTATGCGGGGGGAGGGGGGGGGGAGACTCTAATCCCATCATGGGCCCCACCCTCGTGACCTCATCTACCTCTAATGACCTCCCCAAAGCCCCACCCCCTAATGCCATCACCAGGGGAGGTATGGTTTCAATATACGAATTCGGGACGGTGGTGACGCGAGCTTCCTTCCGAAACAAGATGCTGGAAGGGTAGGCTTGGCCTTGTAACAACGGGACAACACACACAGCGTGCGTGCGGCTGCCTTTCCGTGAGACGGTTGAGCTCCAGTCTGTGGGTGAGGAATCTGTCGCGCTAGGGAGGTGAACGTCTCAGTGACCAAGAGGGAACAGCAGAGCAGGAGTTTGAACCTCGGTCACGTGCTCCCGAGCTTACGCTTGTAACCATCAAGCCAGTGTGGCAGCGCCTGCCCGATAGGACCCAGGGACCGTGGAGGGGACGGTCAGCAGTGACCTCAGAGAGGATACTGGCAGGGGCAAGGTTGTGACAAGCATGTCTGGGCTACTGAGCCAGGCTCAGCTGGTTGGCTGGAAGCCCAGTCACCTCTGTGGACTCTACTGGTTACCCGACTTCCATCCAGAGTGTGCGTGTCTTCCCAAGAAACCTGATCCAGAAGCAATGCCCACATTTATGAGAAACTGAATGCAATTAAGCGTGGCTTCATTCATTCATTCATTCATCTGCCCATCCGTCTTTCTATTCCTTCCTCCTTCCTCCCATCCCTCCATCCTTCCATCCTCCATTGATCTATCTATCCATCCACCCTTCCGTGTCTCCAACCTTCCGAAGTTCCTTGAGGAAGTAACATGAAGTTGAGTCAGAAACAGGAGAAAACGTGTTTCTCTCAACACATTCAATGGTCCCGAGGCACAGAAGGCAGGAGGATTTGAGGAAAAGAAACCTGTTCGTCATGAAGCAGAATAAGCAAACAGAAGAGGGGCTGAAGACAAGTCGGGAGAAAGAGGAAGAAGGCAGGTTGTGGAGGGTCTCGTGGCCACATGAAGCATTTTGGACCCGACCTGAGGATGATGAGATGCTTTCGATGCTGGCTGAAGACTTACAGCAGGGGATGGGCAGGATCAGATTGGTGTTTTTGGAAGGTCTTACCCATGGATTAAGGTGGTGTCCAGTGGGAATGGAGAAAAAGGAGGCAGGCTTTCGTCATGGTCCTTGCGTGCGCCTGTACGCTTGCGGTCACCTTTCCATGCTGCGGTCACCTATCCGCTCGTGGGCACCTACGGAGCCCACCATGCGACAGGCACGGCTCTGGGCTCTGGGGAGATGACACCAGGCAGAGCAAGGAGTATGGTCTGTACCCTTGCGAATTCTACGTTCTGGTGGGAGAGATACACAAAACAGGCACCCGAAAGAGCACGCCATCTCAGAGGTCAGTTCGTATGATGGAGAAGAAGTGTAGCAATGACGCAGACTGGGCGCAGACTGGGGAAAGGGTGCTGCCGTCCCGCCTGGGCCATGTAAGGAAGGCTGCTGGGGTGACATCTTCACAGAGTCTTGAAGGGAGTGAGGGAGGAGCATCCTGGAAGGGGAACAGGCAACGCAGCGGCCCAGGGCACTGGGCAACCAGCAGGGATCCCATGTGACGGGGGCGCAGAGACGGGCGGAGGGGGGCAGGAGACCGGGCCAGGGAGCCCGGCCAGCTGGAGGCCACCGGGTGGGGCTCCGGCAGCGGCTGGAGTGAACCGCCCACGTTTTAGGGCATCTCTCTGGCTGCTGTTGGGGCGAGGCCGGGAGCAGGTGTAGCACTTGGGGGACGGCAAGGATCCGGGATGCTGGCCCGGTCCCGGGTGGGGCGGGGGTGGGGGTGCCGAAACGGTGGAACTTTCCGTCTGAAGGTATAGTCGCGTTGAGACAGAGTGGCAGCTGTCGTTGCTGGATTCGGCACGGAGTGAGAAGAGAAAGGATCCGGAAGACGGTGCACCCGTGGTCCCCACAGAGGACCGAATGTGCCGTGCCCAGAAAGACCGCAGAAGAAACAGGCTGGGAGGAGCCGCGTGGCATCAGCGTTGGCGGGGGGAGTTTGAGACCCACTCCTTCCAGGGCAGGGGGGATGGGAGGGGGTGAGGAGGTTTGATTAGGGACGGGCAGGGTCTGACTGAGAAGGACTCGGGGCACGTGGGTGCCCAGAAGGGAGCCCGCAGTCCATCGTGGCCGTGTTACTCACTTTGTCTTTGCCTTGGTGGGCGTCCGGGAGGTATGGCCATTGAGCTCACCCTCCAACCCTTTCCACCGTGTGGCTCCGTTATGCCAGTAAGTGCCGGATGGGGTGATTGTAACCTCATCACACCGACAGCATGTCCTCATGCAGGGCCTCCGCGTTTGCTGTTCTCTGCTCGGAATGCTCCCTCTCCAGATACCTGCATGGCTCCCTCTCTCCAATTGACCTTATTAGGTCATCTGACCTCCTTATATGTTATAGAAAGCTTCTCTCCCTGCTGCTGTTGCTGGAATATTCTAACCTCTTTTACCCTGCATTTATTTTCTCCAAAACAGTTATACCTGACATCTTAAAAAGGTCTCACCGTCTCTCCCCATGAAATAGTTCTGTGAGGACAGAGGCTAGAACAACGTCCGGGGTCCAGCGGCCCCTGCACCATGAATGCTGGACTGGGCAGATGTCTAGGTTTTTCACCCAGAACGGGGACTCATGGCGATGTGGGGGTGGGGCCGCCAGGACCGTCAAAGTGAGTGATTCTTTTCACTGTCATCTGTGGGGTATTTTTTGAGATTTAAAATTTTTTTTTTTATTTTTTTATTTCAAACTTTATATTATTTTTTTAATTTTATTTTTTATTTTTAAAATTTTACCTCCAAATTAGTTAGCATAGAGTGCAGCAATGGTTTCCAGAGCAGATTCCTTAGTGCCCCTCCCCCATGTAGCCCATCCCCCGTCCCACAACCCCTCCCATAACCCTCAGTTTGTTCTCCATATTTATGAGTCTCTTACGTTTGTCCCCCTCCCTGTTTTTATATTATTTTTATTTCCCTTCCCTTATGTTCATTTGTTTTGTCTCTTAAAGTCCTCATATGAGTGAAGTCATAATGATTTTTATCTTTCTCTGACTAATTTCACTTAGCATAATACCCTCCCGTTCCATCCACGTAGTTGCAAATGACAAGATTTCATTCTTTTTGATTGCCGAGTAATACTCCATTGTATATATAAACCACATCTTCTTTATCCATCCATCCACAGATGGACGTTTGGGCTCTTTCCATATTTTGGTTATTGTCAATGGTGCTGCTATAGACATGGGGTGCCTGTGTCCCTTCGAAACAGCACACCTGTATCCGGTGGATAAATGCCTAGTTGTGCAATTGCTGGGTCATAGGGCGGTTCTATTTTTAGTTTTTTGAGGAGCCTCCATCCTGTTTTCCAGAATGCCTGCACCAGCTTGCATTCCCATAAAAATGTTTATTTTTAAGTGAACTCTATACCCAATGTGGGGCTCGAACTCACAACCTCGAGATCAAGAGTCCCGCGCTCCCTCGGCTGAGCCAGCCCGGTGCCCCCCATCTCTGTTAATTACGGTGAAAGACACCGAAGAGTGGGTCATCCAGGGCCGCCGAGATGTGGTCTTGGAATGGGCCCAAGAACGCGTGCGCGGCTCTTCTGTCACGCCGGCCGCCACGTGGACAGCGGTAGTCGTGGCCTGCCCAGCGCTCTCCCCCGCTCTGGTTTTCCTCGGGAAACGCCGTCTGCTCTTGGCCCGAGGGGCCCAGGTGTGCTTCTGGGTGCTGTCCCGGGACCGTGGGAAAGAGGAGTGGTTCTCGGGGTTGATTTGCTCCTGTATTTCTAGGGCCATGATGCGTCTTTTTGCATCTTTTTCTTCTTTTTTTTTAAATTATTTTTTTAATGTTTACCTATTTTTGAGAGAGAGAGAGAGGGAGCATGAGCAGGGGAGGGGCAGAGAGAAAGGGAGACACAGAATCCAAAGCAGGCTCCAGGCTCTGAGCTCTCGGCGCGGAGCCCGGCGCAGGGCTCGAACTCACAGAGCTTTGAGATCGTGACCTGAGCCAAAGTCAGACGCTCAACTGACTGAGCCACCCAGGCACCCCAGCGTCTTTTTCTTCTAACGTAAGCATTTCAAGCTGTACATTTCCCCTCAGGAGTGTTTTAGTCACATGCACAAATTTTGTTTTCTAGTGTTTTCATTATCACTCAGATTACAATAGTTTCTAACTTCATTGTGATTTTTTTTTTTTAATTTTTTTTTAACGTTTTTTATTTTTGAGACAGAGACAGAGCATGAACGGGGGAGGGGCAGAGAGAGAAGGAGACACAGAATCGGAAGCAGGCTCCAGCCTCTGAGCCATCAGCCCAGAGCCCGACGTGGGGCTCGAACTCACGGACCGCAAGATCGTGACCTGGCTGAAGTCGGACGCTTAACCGACTGCGCCACCCAGGCGCCCCTGTGATTTCTTTTTTGATCCACACATTATTTAGAAGTGTGTTGTTAATATTTTTTTAATGTTTATTTATTTTTGAGAGAGACAGAGACAGAATGCGAGTGGGTTGGGGCAGAGAGAGGGGGAGACACAGAAACAGAAGCGGGCTCCAGGCTCCGAGCTGTTAGCACAGAGCCCGACGCGGGGCTCGAACCCACGGACCGCGAGATCGTTACTTGAGCTGAAGTCAGATGCTTAACCGACCGAGCTCCCCAGGTTCCCCTTGATCTTACTTTTTACCGAGTCTCACAATCTCTTTCAGCCGGAGTAGGCAGTGCATTTACAATTATTTTACTCCTGACGTGCTTGGACTCCACCGTCTCCGAACTGGGTTTTTCTTCATTTGCTCTTGGTTCCTTCGTTCCTCTTTCTTTCTTTCCTACCTGCTCTTTGTGCAGAACTCCAGAAGTTGGATCTAGAGAATAGGATATACCTTTCAGTGATCAACACCGTATCAAAGATGGCATATTATTTCAGAAAGAAAAGGGTAAGCAGCTTAGCACTGTATTCTGTCCCTTGCCAGGTCCCCATCTCTTGTGCTCTCCTGTCACAGACTATGATTCAGCTAAGCTCCCCACAGACGTGAGGTCTTTTAGATTTCCTCCATATGCAGCTACACCATCCACAAATAATCCGGGTTTTCCCTTCACCTTCCAATTCATATACATTCTGGTTGTTGTTTGCGTCACATCATGATGATGTCTGGGACCCCAAGTGCGGCGTAGGATGGAAATTATGATTGTGGGCCTCTATGACCTCTTCCTGGTCTTAGGGAAAATTCTATCAATTACGATGACCTATCCTTCCACCAGGAGGATCTATTTTCCTTTTTTTAGAAGATACCCTTCACCAGGTTTAAGAAGTTCCTCTCAGTTCCAGGTTTGCTTAGATTATTTTTAAGGTTTATTTATTTATTTTTATTTTTGAGAGAGACAGAGCATGAGCAGGGGAGGGGCAGAGAGAGGGGGAGACACAGAATCCGAAGCAGGCTCCGGGCTCCGAGCTGTCAGCACACGGCCCAATGCGGGGCTCAAAGCCACAAACCAGGAGATCATGACCTGAGCCGAAGTCGACGCTCAACCGACTGAGCCACCCAACCGACTGAGCCCCCCAACCGACTGAGCCCCCAGGTTTGCTCAGATTTAAAAAAAAAATTATGAATCAACGTTGAATTTTATCTGCTTATTTTTCCTGCGTTTATTTCCCCATCCACGTTTACTAATGTTAAGATTGATGAGGTTTTTTTCCTCATTCTTATCAGGTTTTGCTCTTCTCATGAAACAAGTTGGGGACTGTTACCCCTTTTTCTATTATCCGGAGGAGTTTGTATAACATTTTTCTTCTGTTCCCTGCGCATGTGGTGAAAACTGCCAATAAAGCCATCTGTGCTTAGAGTTCTGTTTGGGGGGGATTTTTTCACGACGGATTCAATGTCTTTAAAAATCACTTTTTTTCTGAGTTAGTTTTGCTACATTTCTAGGAATTGGTGCATTTCATTTCAAATTTATTGGCACAGGATTGACATACTCATATGATTTTAATTTCTGAAGGATTTCATAAATTTGTCAGAGGCTTATGAATTGTGCGGGTATTTTCAGAGAAGTCCTCGTGGCTAGTTTGCGTCTCTGCGGTATGTTTTCCTCATTTCCTCACGCTCTGCCTCGTATTTATTCGCTTCTCTGTTTATTTCATTGGGGTCTGGTTTGCCACTTCCCTGGGTTCCGGACGCTCAGCTCCTTCTTGTCAGCTGTTTTCCCTGCTGTGTACGCTCAGGCATGAAAACACTAAGTACACTTCAGTCCATTCCACGAGCCTGATATTTAGCTTTTTCACCATTGCTTCTTGAAAAGCGTTTTCTAGGGGCGCCTGGGTGGCGCAGTCGGTTAAGCGTCCGACTTCAGCCAGGTCACGATCTCGCGGTCCGTGAGTTCCAGCCCCGCGTCGGGCTCTGGGCTGATGGCTCGGAGCCTGGAGCCTGTTTCCGATTCTGTGTCTCCCTCTCTCTCTGCCCCTCCCCCGTTCATGCTCTGTCTCTCTCTGTCCCAAAAATAAATACACGTTGAAAAAAAAAAAAAAAAAAAGCGTTTTCTAATTGTTATCATGGTTTGTCCCTTGACCAAAATGAGTTATTTAGCAATGCGTTTATTAATTTCCAAACATATGGCCATTTTCTAGTTATCTTTTGTTATTGATTTCCAGATTTAATGGCATTATGGTCAGAGAATCTGCTGTGTATGATTTTAATGCCCGAAAAAATGTTTTTTTTAATCTATCCAAGTTTTTTTCTTTTTTAATTTATTTAAATTCAAGTTCATTAACATACCGTGTAGTATTGGCTTCAGGAGTAGAGCCCAGTGATTCATCTCTTACATATGACACCCAGGGCTCATCCCAACAAGTGTCCTCCTTAATGCCCATCACCCATCTAGCCCATCCCCCCGCCACTTCCCCTCCAGCAACCCTCAGTTTGTTCTCTGTGTTTAAGAGTCTCTTATGGTTTGCCTCCCTCTCTGTTTTTCTCTTATTTTTTCCTTCTCTTCCCCTATGTTCACCTGTTTTGTCTCTCAAATTCCACATGTGAGTGAAATCATGTATTTGTCTTTCTCTGACTGACTGATTTCGCTTAGCATAATACACTCTAGTTCCATCCACATTGTTGCAAATGGCAAGATTTCATTCTTTTTGATTGCTCAGCAGTATTCCATTGTGTGTGTGTGTGTGTGCGCACATACATACCACATCTTCTTTTTCCATTCATTTGTTGATGGACATTTGGACTCTTTCCATACTTTGGCTATGGTTGATAGTGCTGCTATAAACATTGGGATGTATGTGCCCCTTCAAATCAGCATTTTTGTATCCTTTGGGTAAATACCTAACAATGCAATTGCTGGGTCACAGGGTCAAAAAATTTTTAATTTTTTGAGGAACCTCCATACTGTTTTCCAGAATGGCTGCACCAGCTTGCATTCCAACTAGCAGTGCAGAAAGATTCTCCTTTCTTCACACCCTTGCCAACATCTGGTGTTGCCTGGCTTGTTAACCTTAGCCATTCTGATAGGTGTGAGGTGGTATCTCATTGTGATTTTGATTTGTATTTCCCTGAGGATGAGTGATGTTGAGCATTTTTTCATGTGTCTGTTAGCCATCTGGATGTCATCTTTGGAAAAGTGTCTGTGTCTTTTGCCCATTTCTTCACTGGATTATTCATTTTTTGAGTGTTGAGTTGGTAAGTTCTTTATAGATTTTGGACACTAACCCTTTATACGATATGTCATTTGCAAATGTCTTCTCCCATTCCGTAGGCTGTCTTTTAGTTTTGTTTATTGTTTCCTTTACTGTGCAGAAGCTTTTTATCCTGATCAAGTCCCAATAGTTCATTTTTGCTTTTGTTTCCTTCGCTTCCGGAGACATGTTGAGTAAGAAGCTGCTACGGCCAAGGTCAAAGAGGTTTTGCCTGCTTTCTCCTCGAGGATTTTGATGGCTTCCTGTCTTACATCGAGGTCTTTCATCCATTTTGAATTTATTTTTGTGTCTGGTGTAAGAAAGTGGTCCAGGTTGATTCGTCTGCATGTCGCTGTCCAGTTTTCCCAGCACCACTTGCTGAAGAGACTGTCTTTTTTCCACTGGATATTCATTCCTGCTTTGTCGAAGATTCGTTGGCCATACGTCCGTGGGCCCATTTCTGGGTTCTCTGTTCTGTTCCATCAATCTATGTGTCTGTTTTTGTGCCAGTACCATACTGTCTTGATGATTACAACTTTGTAGTATAGCTTGAAGTCTGGGATTGTGACGCCTCCTGCTTTGGTTTTCTTTTTCAAGAATGCTCTGGCTATTTGGGGTCTTTTCTGGTTCCATACAAATTTTAGAATTGTTTGTATTAGTCTGTGAAACATGCTGGTGTTATTTTGACAGGGATTGCATTGAACGTGTAGATTGCTTTAGGCAGTATAGACATTTTAACAATATTTATTCTTCCGATCCACGAGCATGGAATGTTTTCCCATTTCTTTGTATCTTCTTCAATTTCTTTCATAAGCTTTCTACAGCTTTTAGCGCACATATCTTTTACCTCTTTGGTTAGGTGTATTCCTAGGTATTTTATGGCTTTTGGTGCAATTATAAATGGGACCAACTCCTTGATTTCTCTTTCTGCTGCTTCATTATTGGTGTGTGGAAATGCCACAGGTTTCTGTACGTTGATTTTATATCTGACAACTGTACTGAATTCATGTATTAGTTCTAGCAGGTTTTTGTGTGGAGTCTTTTGGGTTTTCCACATAGAGTATCATGTCATGTATGAAGAGTGAAATTTTGACTTCTTCTTTGCCAATTTGGATGTCCTGTATTTCATCTTGTTGTCTGGTTGCTGAGGCTAGGACTTCCGACACTATGTGGAACCACAGTGGTGAGTGTGGGCCTCCCCGTCTTGTTCCTGACCTCAGGGGGAAAACTCTCCGTTTTTCCCCATTGAGGATGATATTAGCTGTGGGTCTTTCGTATATGGCCTTTATGATGTTGAGGTGTGTTCCTTCTATCCCTACTTTCTTGAGGGTTTTTATCAAGAAAAGAGGTTGTATTTTGTCAATGTGCTTGGAAACTTTTTGAGACTTGAGCAGAACTACTTGGGCTTGAAAATATTGCACGTTGTTAAATATAGTCTTGTATATATGCCTGTTAGATCCAGTTGGTGATGAGGTTCAATTTTTTTGTATACTTATGGCTTAGCTTTCTGTTTAGTAATTATTGAGACGGAATCTTTTCTTCCACTCTGGCTGTGTATTTTTCTATTTCTCCTTATACTTCTGTCAAGTTTTGTTTTATATACTTTAAACCCAAGTTATTATATGGCTACACATTTACAATTCATATATCTTCCTGATGAATTGAACACCTTATTATAAGCAAACATCTTTATTTCTAGTAATTCACTTTGCCATAAAGTCTATTGTATCAGATATTAATATGGCGACACCAGTGTTGGGGTTGGTATTGGGGTTGGTGTTGGGGGTGGTGTTGGGGTGGTGTTGTGGGTGGTGTTGGGGTTGATGTTGGTGTTGGTGTTGGGGTTGTGTTGGGGGTGGTGTTGTGGGTGGTGTTGGGGTTGGTGTTGTGGGTGGTGTTGGGGTTGGTGTTGGGGGTGGTGTTAGGGGTGGTGTTGGGGTTGTGTTGGGAGTAGTGTTTGGGGTGGTGTTGGGGGTGGTGTTGGGGCAGTGTTGGGGTAGTGTTGGGGATGGTGTTGGGGTTGGTGTTGGGGTTGGTGTTGGGGCAGTGTTGGGGTTGGTGTTGGGGGTGGTGTTGGGGTTGGTGTTAGGGTTGTGTTGGGGGTGGTGTGTGGGTGGTGTGTGGGTGGTGTTGGGGTTGGTGTTGGGGTGGTGTTGTGGGTGGTGTTGTGGGTGGTGTTGGGGTGGTGTTGTGGGTGGTGTTGGGGGTGGTGTTGGGGCGGTGTTGGGGGTGGTGGTAGGGGTGGTGGTGGGGTTGGTGTTAGGGTTGTGTTGGGGGTGGTGTGTGGGTGGTGTGTGGGTGGTGTTGGGGTTGGTGTTGGGGTGGTGTTGGGGGTGGTGTTGGGGGTGGTGTTGGGGTGGTGTTGTGGGTGGTTTTGGGGGTGGTGTTGGGGTTGGTGTTGGGGGTGGTGTTGGGGTTGGTGTTGGGTGTGGTGTTGGGGTTGTGTTGGGGGTAGTGTTTGGGGTGGTGTTGGGGATGGTGTTGGGGTTGGTGTTGGGGTTGGTGTTGGGGCAGTGTTGTGTTGGGGGGTGGTGTTGGGGTTGGTGTTGGGTGTGGTGTTGGGGTTGTGTTGGGGGTAGTGTTTGGGGTGGTGTTGGGGATGGTGTTGGGGGTGGTGTTGGGGTTGGTGTAGGGTTGTGTTGGGGGTGGTGTGTGGGTGGTGTGTGGGTGGGGTCGGGGTTGGTGTTGGGGTGGTGTTGTGGGTGGTGTTGGGGGTGGTGTTGGGGTGGTGTTGTGGGTGGTGTTGGGGGTGGTGTTGGGGCGGTGTTGGGGTTGGTGTTAGGGTTTTGTTGGGGGTGGTGTTAGGGTGGTATGTGGGTGGTGTTGGGGTTGGTGTTGGGGTGGTGTTGGGGGTGGTGTTGGGGGTGGAGTTGGGGTGGTGTCTGGGTGGTGTTGGGGGTGGTGTTGGGGTTGGTGTTGGGGGTGGTGTTGGGGGTGGTGTTGGGTGTGGTGTTGGGGTTGTGTTGGGGGTAGTGTTTGGGGTGGTGTTGGGGCGGTGTTGGGGCGGTGTTGGCGATGGTGTTGGTGGTGGTGTTGGGGTTGGTGTTGGGTGTGGTGTTGGGGTTGTGTTGGGGGTAGTGTTTGGGGTGGTGTTGGGGCAGTTTTGGGGGTGGTGTTGGGGATGTTGTTGGGGGTGGTGTTGGGGTGGTTTAGGGTTGGTGTTGGGGTTGGTGTTAGGGTTGTGTTGGGGGTGGTGTTGGGGGTGGTGTTGGGGGTGGTGTTGGGGTGTTGTGTGGGTGGTGTTGGGGTTGTGTTGGGGGTGGTGTTTGGATGGTGTTGAGGTTGTGTTGGGGGTAGTGTTTGGGGTGGTGTTGGGGGTGGTGTTGGGGTGGTGTTTGGGGTGGTGTTGACAGGGTGTGCTTTTTCCTCATCCATTCACTTTCAAGTCACCTCTGTTTTTACATTTTTGGATGTGTCTTTGTTCCCAAATAACTTCCCACATTCTAAGTTCAGTTGATTGCTTCCTTCTGATGCCTCTCATCTACAGAAAGTCTGCTGTCTACAAATTCCGGTATTTTTCCTTCATCTGAGACTATTTTATTTCACTTTCTGTCTTAGTCCATTCAGGCTACGGTAATAAAGTAGCACAGACTGGGGGGCTCGTAAACAACAGAAAATCACGTCTCACAGTTCTGCAGGCTGCAAGTCCAAGAGCGAGGTGCCAGCAGAGTCAGTGTCCCCTGAGGGCCCACTCCCTGCTCCACGGATGGTGACCTTGCTGTGTCCTTCCAGGGTGGAGGGGCAAGGAGGGCCTGTGCTGTGTCTTTTACTAGGGCGCTAATTCCACCACCAGGGCTCTGCCTCGTGACCTAATCCCCTTCGAAAGTCCCCACCTCCAACCACCATCACACTGGGCGGGGGGGGGGTAAGATTTCAGCATATGGACTTGGGGGGCACACACATATTCAGTCCACAGCAGTTTCATTCTTGAAGGATATTCTCTGTGCACATAGAATTCTGACAGGCTTTGTTCCCAGCATTTAACAATGCTGTTCCACATCCTCTATCCTCCATGTTTTCTGCAGTAATTCATATTATTTCCTTGTACACGATGTATCATTTTTCCTGGGCTGCTTTCAGGATTGTTTTCTTTGTCTTGGTTACCATATTGGGCAAGTTTTCAGCCATTATTTCTTCAAATATTTTTTTCTTTTTTTTTTAATTTATTAAACAATTTTTTTAATGTTTTTATTAATTTTTGAGACAGAGAGAGACAGGGCATGAGCAGGGGAGGGGCAGAGAGAGAATGAGACACAGAATCCAAAGCAGGCTCCAGGCTCTGAGCTGTCCGCACAGAGCCCAACATGGGGTTCGAACTCACGGACCATGAGACCGTGACCTGAGCCGAAGTCGGACGCTTAACCTACTGAGCCACCCAGGCGCCCCTTCAAATATTTTTTTCTTAACCACACCTTCCTATTTTTCTAGGAGTTTGAGAACACAAATGTGAGACGTTTCAATATCGTGCCACAGGTCCCTGAGTCTCTGTTCATTTGTTTTTGAACCCCTTTTTCCTCTCTGTAATACAAAGTGGGTCATTTCTATTGCTCTGTCTTCAAGTTCACTTCCTCTTTCCTCTGCCATCCTCGTTCCACCACCGAGTCTCTCTAGTGGGCTTTTTGTTTTGGTTATTATATGTTTTACTTCTAAAATTTCCATATCATTCTTCTTTATATTTTCTATTTCTTGGCTTTCCACTTTCTCAAGAGTGTTTACTCTTACTGGCCAGAGCATTCCTGTAATACTTGCTTTGTCACCGAATCCCAATGTCTGTTTTTTCGGCACTGGTGACTGTCATCTCTTCACATTCCTGTTGACATGTTCATGGTTCTTTGTTCGCCAGGCAATTCTGGATTGTATCTTGTACGTATTGAATATTATGTTATGAGACTCTGGTACTTGTTCAATTATGGAGAATGTTGATAAGTGTCATTGTACGAGGCATGTAACACAGTTGAATTCATGTTGAATGTTCCATCTGACCTGCGCAGTACTGTGTGGGTCTGTCCCTTGGGTGCACCACCCAGTGGGACCAGGGCAGCAGCCTGGCCCTTTGTGCACTCTCACAGTCTATGGTTGGCTGCTCAGGTTCGGATGTGTGCCTTTGCAGCCCAGGGGTGTTTCCAGGAGATCACACACAACTTTCTTCTATCACTTTTCTTAGTAACCCCCTTTCTGCGGTCTCCTCATAGTTATCAACTTCCTGGAGCATCTCTTTTTGGGCATTTTCCCAGAAAGCTTTGTTATATACTTCTGATTACTGCACCTGCATCTTGGGCCACATGGAGGAAGAGGAGGAGGACAGAAAGCAACAGTGATTTGCCCAGCCTTTTGGGAGCAGAGTCCCCCAGTTAGAGAGGAAGATGCTCCCCTCCCGCCAAGGTGTTAGGCCCCTGCAGCCCCTGGAGTTGCTGCCACCATCATTGGGTTTTGTGGGGTTGGCGCACGAGGGAATGAAGAAAGGAAAAAATTAGAGGGAGGATGTACTCCCCCCTCGGTAAGCATTAGGGAAACCCTTTCCTATTTCTTCTTCTTCTTTTTTTATTAGCTTATAACTGCATATTTATTACCCTAGAAAATAGTTTTCAAAATTTCATTTAAGTCCTAGTTAGTTAACATATGGTGGAATAATGGTTTCAGGAGGATTCAGTGATTCATCACTCACATATAATACCCAGTGTTCATCCTAATAAGTGCCCTCCTTAATGCCCATCACCCATCTAGCCCATCCCCCCTCCCACCTCCCCTCCAGCAACTCTCAGTTTGTTCCATTTAAGAATCTCTTATGGTTTGCCTCCTCTCTGTTTTTCTCTTATTTTTCCTTCCTTTCTCCTATGTTCATCTGCTGTGTTTCTCAAATTCCACATATGAGTGAAATCATATGTTACCTGTCTTTCTCTGCTGACTTATTTCACTTAGCATAATACTTTCTAGTTCCATCCACATTGTTGTAAATGGCAAGATTTCATTCTTTTTGATTGCCGAGTAATATTCCATTGTATATATAAACCACATCTTCTTTATCCATTCTTTTTTTTTAAACATTTATTTATTTTTGAGACAGAGAGAGACAAAGCATGAACAGGGGAGGGTCAGAGAGAGAGGGAGACGCAGAATCGGAAACAGGCTCCAGGCTCTGAGCTGTCAGCACAGAGCCCGACGCGGGGCTCGAACTCACAGACCGCAAGATTGTGACCTGAGCTGAAGTCGGCCGCTTTATCGACTGAGCCACCCAGGTGCCCCTTCTTTATCCATTCTTGAGTTGATGGATATTTGCACTCTTTCCATAATTTGGCTATTGTCAATAGTGCCATTACAAACATCTGAAGGGGCATTTTTCGAATCAGCTTTGAATCAATTTCGAATCAGCATTTTGTATCCTTTGGATAAATACCTAGTAGTGCAATTGCTGGGTTGTAGGGTAGTTCTATTTTTAAGTTTTTGAGGAAACTCCATACTGTTTTCAAGAGTGGCTGCACCAGTTTGCATTCCAACTAGCAGTGCATAAAGATTCTCCTTTCTTCACACCCTTGCCAACATCTGTTGTTTCCTGAGTTATTTTCACCATTATGACAGGTGTGAGGTGGTATCTCATCGTGATTTTGATTTGTATTTCCCTGAGGATGAGTAATGTTGAGCATCTTTTAATGTTTCTGTTAGCCATCTGGATGTCTTCTTTGGAAAAGTGTCTGTTCATGTCTTTTGCCCATTTCTTCACTGGATTATTCATTTTTTGGGTGTTGAGTTTGATAACTTCTTTATAGATTTTGGATACTAACCCTTTATCCGATATTCTTTGCATATATCTTCTCCCATTGCATCAGTTGCCTTTTAGTTTTGCCCTTAACTATTTCTTGAACTAGAATTGGAAGGCGTCTCTCAGAATGCTCTCTGTTGAGCCCATGCCCACTTCCAGGTTGGGGCTGGATTTAATCCAGGCTGGGAAGTAACAGAAACTCACAGCCGGGTGATGGTGCTCCAAATTCTGGTCTCTCCCCCCAATCTACCTGCTACCATTTACCTTCCAGAATTCTTAAATAGCTACTCCATGGTTTCTGTTCAGATTTTATGGCTGCATTTAGGACAGAAATGGGGGGGGGCAGTGTGCTCACTCCATTTTATCTAGAACCAGAACTCTCTGTTCATGAGTGTTTTTCCAACCCTATCTGAGTTTCCAATTTTTATTTTGAGACAGAGAGAGAAAGAGTGAGACACACACACACACACACACAGAATCTCAAGCAGGCCCCATGCTCATTGTGGCTCAATGCAGGGCTCCTGATTGACCCTGGGATCATTACCTGAGCTGAGATCAAGAGTCGGATGCTTAACCGACTGAGCCACCCAGGCACTCCTATGTTTTGTTCTGTTTTTAATTTGCTGCTAGAGACACTGAACTGGCACAATATTCTTTTTAAGTTTATTTATTTATTTTTGAGAGAGAGAACAGGGGAGGGGCAGAGAGAGAGGAAGAGAGAATCCCAAGCAGGCTCCACGCTGTCAGTGCAGAGCCGACGTGGGGCTTGATGTCACAAACTACGAGATCATGACCTGAGTCAAAACCAAGAGTTGGATGCTTAACCAATGAGCCACCCAGCTGCCTCTGAACTGGCACGATTTGATGATGTAAACGGTTGTTATGCTTTATACAATCTTCATATCCATGCTTACCTTTTGTTTTGAAAAACATTCAAATATATAGAGAAGTTGTGATCATAGTGACTGTACTCATGCTGTTCCCTTGTCCAGGACTGCTCATTTCATGGTGGCGCCACTACCAGTGGTGGGAAAGGCCACTCCAAGGCTTCCCCCGGATTCAGGCGCCAGCCCTGACAATGTCTGCCTTAATGCCTCGGGGAGGGGAGAGCCTTTATGCCATGCTGGGGGAAACAGCAGGTGTGTGGGAGGGATGCGCATGATAAATCCCCTCCATCTTGCCTGTCTCCCTCAGCCTTTAGATGAGAAGCCCCCTAAGGGCCTATTCGACCCATCTGACCAAAACAGCAAACTCTAAATTTAGTGAGCAGAAGCAGACTTGAGTCACTATCCTAGAAGTCACCGCCCTCACACGACGGTCAGACCTGAATCAGTTCACAGACACCACATCCTTTTAATTAAGGACAGGTTGGGTGTCCCTGGGGAAGGATCCTGTGCTAACACCGTGAGTATTCGCGGAGTTTCCTCCCGGCCTTTCAGAAAAGGACCTGTAGCCACACTCCCCAGATCGTGCACAAGGGAAAGGAAAACACTAGACCTTTAGGGGATCATTGCACACTGAGCCTGAACCCGCACTCATCAGGACAGAGGCCTCACCAGAAACCAGCCCCTGCCAGCACCCAGATCTTGGACTTCCAGCTCCAGAACAACAAGAGAATACACGTGTTGTTAAAGCCCCCCAGTCTGTAGGATTTTGTTGTGGCCGCCTGAGCAGGCTGAGACGAGATTGTAACATGTAAATAGGCTGCCTGAGCAGGTGGCTGACCCCCTCACCTTCCCTCCACGAATCTTTAGATTTATGACCAGCTCCCTAAAACCCACTGACTGATGGCTGTGAAACGGAGCCTGCTGTGCACATGATTCTGTGTGCGGTGACGCTCTTGGCTGGGGCACTGCTGGAACGGGCCCCAATTGGGGGTGGGGGTGGTGACGGTGGGGGGAGCCCACCCAGCGGGTGACTGCAAGCAGCATGTTTGGTTTTCCACTTTCCTTGGAAGGAGAGTGAGCTGACATATTCCCCTACGCTGATGATCAGGGACCGAGAAGGAACCACTCCGGAGGATGGGGTCAAGGGGGTCTGGATGGACCTTTTGGAGCGGGCTCAGGTGTGGGAATATCCGTGTTCCACACGCATGCCCGGCAGATGGGGAGACACCTGTTCCGCAGGTGGCAGCCAGCCGCTTCCCGTCGGCACACACGCTCGCGGAAGGAGCCCCAGTCGCAGCGTGATGGCGATTCCACACGGGCTTGACCACCTCGCTCATCCCCAGCCCAGGCTACTGCCGCGCCTCCCGCTCAGTCTGAGACCAGCAGCTGAGACCAACCCAGAGCCACGCCACGCGCGCCCGTGATCCGCCAGCCCCCGTGGGACCTCATTGGAGTAAAGGCTCATCCTGGGGTAGTTTTTCCTTCCCTGCTCGCCAGGTCTCCACCAGGAGCGCCATCCGGAGACTTACAGAGCGCGTTCTCTTTAACACTGAGCCACTCACCAAGGAAGGGCAGCCGGGGGCTGCCACGGTGGGACTTCCAAGTCGTACTCCGTGTCCATCATCCGGATGGCAGGGAATGTTGGAATGGGCCAGTTGAAGGTGCCCCAGGGTGTCCGGTGGTGGGAGAACAACTCTTCACGTGAGCTTCTGTGCTAGCAAACGTGTTCTTAGCCAACAATCCCCGGACGGTTCTGGGTTTCCTGCGGCCAAAGTGCCTGGGTCTGGGAGGAAAGGAGGAGGGGCATATGCACCTGTGAGGGTCACCGGGAATCACCCGCTTGCAAACACATTTGCTCTCACGCGCCGAACTTCGGGGTCTGCTGATTTCCAAGTCTGGGTGTGGGAGAAGGAATGTCCTTCCCAGGGGCCATCGTGCCCCGCGAGTCGGTTTTCAAACAATCCTTACCCTGCCCTGCCACACCTATCAGCCCAGGGAGCCCCTCCGGCAACTCTAAGAGGCGGGCACTTTTCCGGGGGGGCCCCCCCAGGCCCGGAGCCTGAAGAAGCGGGGGTGCTGGGACCCTGAGGCCAGCAGCCCCAGAGCCCGCGGCTTAACGATGGAATTGTGGGTCTGGTTCCGGAGCACGGAGAGGATTGTTCCACGCACGGCTCCAAAGAGCATTTCTCTCTCATCCGGGGCGTGGAAGGCAGCGTTTGGAGACGGAAGCCGGGAGTTAACGGCTAAAACACGCACGTGCAAGTCTTCCGGGCTGCGGGCTGCGCGGCGGCGGGGAGTGTGGGTGAGTGGCTCTGAGCGCGGACGCCCCCGGCAGCACGGGGTGGGTGGCGGTCAGTGCGGGCGCGGCCGAGGCGGGCCTCGCCCGCCCCCCCTCCGCCCTGCGCAGCACCCGGGTTATTTTCGGCAGCATCGTCGCCGGCTTTCCGTAGACGCAAACCCGCTCCCCGCCAGCCTGAGATGGCAGAGGAGGAAAAGAGGTGGGGTTGGGGTGTCGCGGGGCCGCGCCCGGCGGCGGCAGCGGGGAGTGTCGGGGGAGGGCCCTGGGTTTGGGGCGCCCGCCCGCCCGCCCGCCCGCGGTGACGCGCGCCCCCCGCCCGCCGCGGCGCCTCCGCAATGGCCGAGCCGGGCCGTCGGACGCCGCCCGGAGCCCGCCGCCCGCGGGGAGCCTCGGTGAGCAGCGGCCGGCCGCCCCCAGCCCCCCCCCCCCGCCCGCCTGCCGCCCGCCGCCCCGCGGGGCCTCTGCGCTGCGCCGGCGCCTGGCACCGTGCGTCCCGGGGCCCCTGCGCCCTTCGCTGCGGGGTAGCGGTGGCCCCGCGCGCTCGTCCTGCCCCCCGCCCCGGGGGCGGCCGGCGGGTGGCCCGGGGTGGGGTCCGGAGATGGCGGGGGGGGGGGGGGTTAAGGTGGGGGGGGGCCGGGGGAGGTTCGGGGTTGGCGGGGGGAGGGGGCAGAGTGACGTTCTGTTGGTCGGGGGGCCCGCGGCCGGGACGCCCCTGTCTGGAGCCAGGCTCCTCTCGGCTTCTCCAGGCGACCCCGCGGGCCACCTGTCTCAATCGCGCCCATTTCGCGGGAGCTCCCGGGAGCCGGCGGCAGGTGCACAGGCCTCTGTGCTGGCAGGGACGCCGGCCCGGGTGGGCGGCGCGCAGGTGCTCTCGTCCGGGTCCGCGCCACTTGGGCGTTTCCGCACCGCAGACTGAGCTGCCCCCACCCCCCTCGGCGTCTAGTGTTTTGCTTTCACGTGTTCCTGTTTCCGGGGGTGGCGGCAGGGCGGTCGGAGGCTCACGGTATCCGAAGCCTCGGAAGCCGCAGCGCGAAGGGCTCGACTGGGGTCAGGAGTCGGAGGGGAGGCTCGGGCTCCACACCTTTCCTAGAAAACCCCTCCGGCCTGTCGCTTTGACCTTGTCTCTTGGAGAAGCAGGATTGTGGGCAGCGACTTCCTGCCGCACCTGAGGTTTTGGTTCAGCTTCACTTCCTGCAGAGGAGGGAGTGCGTGTTGTCTGCAAACACGGGGACCAGGGTGACCACTGGCAGGGCAGCCGGAAATCAGGCGCACCCTCTCTGCCTTGGGTGCCACCGAGGGAGCGGGGAGCTGGTGGGCACTTCGGGGGGTGCAGAGGGCTCTCCCCACCTTAGGGTGGGTGGAGGGGAGAAGGCACCAGGCGGTGTGTCTGCTGGGGTTTAGGATTAGAAGGAGGGACGCTCCCCGCCCCTTTCCTGCCTTTCTGAAAGCCGATCTGCATCCCTGAGTTAAGACTTGCTTTGGCCGCTGTCTGCAGTGTCCCCCTCCCCCTCCCCCCACGTTAACGGCTCACAGACCTGTTTACCTTCTTGTAAACTTCGGTAACAAGGAGTATTATGCCCCCTTTCGAAGCGTTTCCGGGACAGGTCAGCAGAACACTGACGTGCTTTCAGAAGCGAGAACCCTGGCCCAGCCCAGTCGATCTCGGGCTCCACTGGGGACCTGCTGTGGCGCTCACGCCCCATCCAGGGGCCGCCTGGGCAGCGGCTGCTCTGTGGGGTACAGAACAGCACCACCAACTGGCCGCAGCGGGTTGGGGTCCCGGCACTAATGGGGAAGGGAGTACGCAGTCCTTACCACACCTGCTTTTTCCCAAAAAGACTATAGTTGGAAAGAAGGAGCTTTTATAGCGGTGCCTGTCAGTTGGGGGCTGATGAAGTTATGATTTCAAGTCCAAATAGGATTTTCAAGCAGGCTGATGCATCGTACATGCTGTTGTTTCGGAACTTCATGCGTGCTGAAAATATTTACACAGACGTGACTGGCATTTATTATCAGTACTGATGGTGGCCGCTGAGAACCGGGCCCACGGGGGGAGGGTGAAGGGATGGACTGGTAGCAGGGGGTCAGTGCAGATGCCCGGGACCACTGCGTGTTCCTGCAGCCACCCTGTCCCATGTGCCTGAAGCCCCAGGAACCAGTGCGCGGTGTCTGCCTTTCCCAGGGGCGGCTGGTGACATCATGACCAACGTGTTCCAGGATCTGGGCTTTCAGCACGAGCAGTTTGCTTTCATGATACAAGATCTAAGAGGTTGTGAACGATGGCATAGCAACAAAAAACTGTTATAAAAAAGAGGAAATAGTGAGGATAAAAAAACCCTCACCTGTTACACAGCCTGCTCTATGCCAGGCTCTGTTCTGATTTCTGTGTGTTAAGGTATGTGGGCATGACTTTGAGAGAAGGGATGGGCGGCAGGAGGCCTGGGAGAGGCTGGAGGATGCTGGTGACCCACCTTGAGGAGGGTGGAGGGAACCAGGCTGGGGCCACATCCTCAAGGAACCTGCAAAGGACAAAATGACAGTATCGCAAAGAATCATCGAGAAGTGAGGAGCCCGAGACCTGGAGAGGGGAAGGGTCTTGTCCTAAGTTAGCATCTGTGACTCTTAGTCCTGGCACATAAGGGCCCTCCCCTGGGCCCCGGATCGCACCCCATACCTGTGTCCCGGTCTCTGCCCTGCTCCCCCCTGGGGGTCTCCGTGCCCCTCCTCCACGCTTCCCGCCGGGCTCGGCCTGGACCGCGGGTCGTCAGTGACGGTGCTGTGCCACGGTCCGGAGCAGAGTGATGAGGCCTTGTCCCCGGCCAGACTTCCTGCTGAAGGTTACCTGCCATGCCTTGCCCTCCTCCCTCCCCTCCGTGGCGAGCCCAGGCTGTGTCCCCAGAGTCCCCTCCCTCTGCGCTCTGCCCGGGTAAGTGAGCCCAGGCCCTCAGCATCTGTGAGCGCGGAAGGATGTCAGGCTGGGAGGGCTCCCACCAGGCTTAACTTCCCTTTAACGACCCGGGGGCTGAGCGCCCATTCTGTCCTCTCTCTCTGGCTTGACGGTTCCTCTGTGGCTGAAATTTACGTGGGTCATTACAATATTGGAGATAATTAGCAAAAAGGGGCTTCACCAGCTTCACGTAGTTGGTCCTATCAACGGCCTTTCCTCTTGGGAAGCCTTATGGCCGTTTATTATTTTTTTTTTAATTTTTTTAATGTTTATTTATTTTTGAGACAGAGAGAGACAGAGCATGAACAGGGGAGGGGCAGAGAATGAGACACAGAATCCGAAGCAGGCTCCAGGCTCTGAGCTGTCGGCACAGAGCCCGACGCGGGGTTCGAACTCACGGACCGCGAGATCATGACCTGAGCCGAAGTCGGACGCTTAACTGACTGAGCCACCCAGGCGCCCCTGGTCGTTTATTCTTAAGGTGGCTGTGTCTGTGCCTCTGGGGATCAATGTGTTGCGGGTTTCTGGGGTTTTCGAGTCTGTACTGTGTTACACACGCCCTTTATATGGAATCTTTTGTATTATAAACAGGGAGTCTGCTGGTCTGCGGTTTCTAATCCAGGCTTTTCTGGGTTGGGCTCCTTGGTGTGAAAGTTCAGGGATGATACAGATGGTTCCAGGAGGAGAACGGGGCTGGGTTCTCTTGGCCCCAAAGCACATCTTTATGGGAGCATCCGGAGGCCCAAGGTTCTCTCCACTCAGTTTCTGGAGCTCAGGCTGCAGGGAGCGGCCAGAGGCCAGCAGAAGGCAGAAGGTTCCTTTTTTTTCTTTTTTTTTTTAAGAGAGTGAGCGAGTGGGGGAGAGGGGCACAGAGAGAGAGAGAGAGGGAGACAGACTCTTAAGCAAACCCCATGCTCAGCACAGAGTTCGAAGCAAGCAGGGCTTGATCCCACAACCCTGGGATCACGACCTGAGCCGAAATCAAGAGTTGGGTGCTCACCCAGACGCCCCAGAGGGTAGAATGTTCTTGCCTGGCCCAGGGAGTGAGGAAGAAGTCTCGAGGCAGGACTCTCCCTGTGGCCAGCCCAGACTCCAGGGAGACCTCCTGTCCACCTGTCCTGGGCTGACCTCTGGGCTGGTTTCCCTCCAGATCTGGGCTGAGATCCTGGGGGCAGAATGAAGAAATGGAGGGAAGGACGCCAGGAGGGAAAGTCAAGCTGAGTCTCTTTTCCCTTCGAGCGACAAAGACCTTCCCTCCTGCGCTGTCCGCCCACATCTGAGCCCAGCGCGGCCACGCAGTCTGGGGAGAGGGCTGGACAGCAGAGGCCCACCTGGGGACTCAGGAGGATCCTCGTGAGGTGAAGCTGTGGCCTGGATACTGTGCCCAGGGTCCCCCGGGACCCCCTGCGTCACTCAGCGCTGTCCCTTCCTGGCCCCGCCTCATGGCCTGATGCCACCAGACTTTCCTGCCCACAAAACACGAAATCAGTCACCTTGTCTGGGAAAGGCACCGTGGCCCTTAGTTGGGGAGGTCGGTGAACAGGGACAGACGTGGTCTCTGCCCTCCGGGAGTGGTCAGCAGCCAGACGGATGTGCCTTAAGCCACTGTGAAAACACATACTGTTTCTGCTGTGACCAAAACCACCAAGGTGTTTCCCAGTTCCCCCAGAGCCCGTGACCTGTCCTCCCGCTGGCTGGGGGTCCAAGAGGCCGCTCAGGACACAGCCATCCGAGGGGAGGAGCAGGCCAGCCCTGGGGCCTGGAGGAAGCCAGTGAGGGTACAGTGGGGACCCGCGGGCCAGGAGCAGGCTGGGCAGGATGCTGTGGCCGGGGGCGCTTGCTGTGAGGCTGGGCTGCTAGGGCAGCTGGACCCTCCGAGCTGAGGGGCTTATCAACATGTGTGGAAGACAGAGGTCAGGTCCGTGGGTTTGTTCTGTTTTGTTTTCTTAAAGTGTATTCATTTTTGAGAGAGAGACACAGTGTGAGCAGGGGAGGGGCAGAGAGAGAGAGGGAGACACAGAATCCAAAGCGGGCTCCAGGCTCCGAGCTGTCAGCACAGAGCCCGACGCAGGGCTCGAACTCATGAACTGTGAGATCATGACCTGAGCCACCCGTGCACCCCTCTTCTGTTTCGTTTTTATAAATTGTGGTAAAATACACATCACATAAAATTGACCATCTCAGCCACGTTCAAGGGTGCGTTCAGGGGCGTTGAGCACACTCGCCTTGCTGTCGGGGTCACCACCGTCCATCTCCAGAACTTTGTAACCTTGCAGAACTGAACTCTGTCTGATGACATAGTAACCCCCCCGTCCCCCTCCCCCGCCCCTGCACTCACCCTTCTGCTTTCTGTCCCCACGAGTGTGACTCCTCTAGGTTCCTCTGGGGACCTCACGTAAGTGGAGTCGGACGGTGTTTGTCCTTTCGCGACTGGCTTGTTTCACTGAGAACAACGTCCTCATGGCTCATCCACGTTGTGGCACGTGGCCGGATTTCTCTCCTGGTCAAGGCTGGACAATATCCCATTGTGTGCGTGGACCACATTTTGTTCACCGTCGGTGGACGCTTGGATTGCTTCCAGGTTTTAGGTATTGTGGGTAACGCCGCCATGCACCCGCGTGTACAAGTATTCGAGGCCCTGCTTTCTGTTCTTTTGGGTGCACACCCAGAAGTGGGATGGCCGGACCACGTGGCAATTCTGTGTTTACATTTGAAGGAACCTGCGTACCGTTCTCCACGGCGGCTGCACTGGTTTGCATTCCCGCCAGCAGCGCATGAGGGTCTCGACTTCTCCACATCCTCGCCAACACCTGGTTTTCTTTTTCATTTATATATGGAGAGAGAGAGAGAGAGACAGAGAGAGAGAGGTGAGGCTGTGTCTCGTTGAAGTTTCGATTTGCGTTTCCCATTAGTGATATTAAGTATCTTTTTACGTGGTTATTTCTTAAACGCTTTATTTTAATTTTTTTTCAACGTTTTTTATTTATTTTTGGGACAGAGAGAGACAGAGCATGAACGGGGGAGGGGCAGAGAGAGAGGGAGACACAGAATCGGAAACAGGCTCCAGGCTCTGAGCCATCAGCCCAGAGCCCGACGCGGGGCTCGAACTCTCGGACCGCGAGATCGTGACCTGGCTGAAGTCAGACGCTTAACCGACTGTGCCACCCAGGCGCCCCTTAAACGCCTTATTTTAAACTAGTTCCAGACCTACAGGAAAACTGCAAAAATGGCACGCGGCCCCGTTTACCCCTCATCCGGTTTCCCTAACGTTGACGTCTTCCGCAACCATCCTGCGTCACCAAAACCGGGACGTCGATAGTGGTGCCGCAGTACGGACCTTATTCAGACCTCCCTACCCACCAACGTCCCTCTTCTGCCCTGGGGTCCCACCCCAGACCCCACGTTGCGTGTGGGTGTTGCGTCTGCCTGGTCTCCTCCAGCCGGTGACAAGTCCTCAGTCTTGCCTGTCTTCTTCCGACGTCGATGCTTCCGCAGGCTACTGAGGAGCGACGTTGTAAAAATACCCAGAATCGGAGTTTTTCTCATGATCGGAACACGGTTATGTGTCTTTGGCAAGGAGCCCGCGGCCGCGCGGGCGTCCTCTCCTCCGCGTCCTGCATCCGAGTTGTCCGTGTCTGTGTCCCGCTCGCGGTGAGTCTGGCCTGGGTGTCCGGGGGCCGGGGTTTCTCCGCCGTGGCCGGGCGGTATCCTGGGGAGATACTTTGAGGCGTGCGGACCCTGCTTCTTAAATCCCCCCTGGCTAGCCTCGCCTCCTCCGCGTGTCTGTGCCTGGCGGTCGTCACCGTGCCGTTGCCGCTGGGGGCCCTGGAGCTCCAGCCTCGGCTCACATGGCTGGTTGGAACGCTCCTTTCGGGAAAAGCCGCGCCTTCTCCCCGTTCTTTACACAATGATTTTCGTTTGGGTGCGGACACGCGGACGACCGTTTCGTCCCCCGGGTCGGCGTCCCGCAGCCACAGGGCAGGCTGGTTTACCAGATGGCTCCAGCTGGTGGCCTAGGAGCACCTGTGTTCCTTCCACACGCCCCATCTTGTCTGTTCCGTGAGATTTTGATTACATTATCATTGTTATTTAGCACTTTCTTACCTTCTGGAACCACGGATGTTCCGGACTTGGCTGGTTCTGAAATCCTTCGTTCATGGTTTCTTTCATTGATTTTTTTTCTTAATGTTTCCATTGTTTCCTTGCTTCTGTGTTGGTTTAAAAGTCTGACCCGTCTCATTCTTTTGACTCTGGAAGGTAACTGATCTTTTTGCCTGCAGGCTTTGAGGATTTTACCTTAGTTTTGAAATCCAAATGTTTTGCTGGGCGCGTCTCAGGGTTCCCCAGTGAGCCCCTTGAAATGTGCAGATCAGGTCTCTTTCTGTGTGAGGAAGGTCTCCCTGAATCATAGCTCTGAATAGGAGGCCCGCGGAGCACGATCCCAGCCCAGGAGCACGTCCCCATCCCCCAAGCATGTCCCCATCCCGAGAACATGACCCTGTCCCACAAGCACATCCCCGTCCCAAGAGCACGACCCCAGCCCGGGAGCATGACCCTGTCCCGTGAGCACGTCCCCATCCCAGAGCATGACCCCATCCCGCGAGCATGTCCCTAGCCCAGGAGCACGGCCCTGGCCCAGGGGAGCACAACCCCAGCCCAGGAGCACATCCCCGTCCCAAGAGCACGACCCCGGCCCAGGAGCACAACCCCGGCCCAGAGGAGCACGACCGCGGCCCAGGAGCACGTCCCTGTCCCAAGAGCATAACCCCATCCCGTGAGCACGTCCCCATCCAGAGAGCATGTCCCCAGCCCAGGAACACAACCGCGGCCCAGGAGCATGTCCCTGTCCCACGAGCACATCCCTGTCCCAAGAGCATGACCCCATCCCGGGAGCAGGTCCCCATCCCGCAAGCACGTCCCCGTCCCAAGAGCACGACCCCAGCCCAGCACCGCGGTCCCTGCTCTTATGGGCCCCGAACGCTTCATGAGCGCTCACTGCTGAGGTAATTCGGGTCTTTCTTGTATTTTCTTCTGAGTTAAGTCACTTAAGTCACTGAGTTTTCACTTATCCTCATTTCTGATCCATTTTAGTGTTTGGATTTCTAACTCAGGGTGGCTGTCCGTGCCCTCCAGGGCATAATTCTGTGTGGCTTTACAGGTTTCTTCTGCTTCGTGGCTGCTTTTGAACAAGAGAGACTTTGCATCAACTCTTGTGTAAAATTTCGTTCCTGATTTTCTGCAAGGGGCATCTGCGGACTCGACTTGTATTCGTGTTTATGACATCGGGTGTTTGGGGGATTTTACAAGATCCCTAACCTAACGGCCCCCTTTCCCGCCAGCCTGACGAAGTCCCCACGCTTCAGGGGGTTGTTTTGAGGAGAGGGTCTTGGCCTGAAAGACCCTACACTTCTCCTTTTTTCTTCTTTCCTCCTTCTCTGCTTGATTAAGAGTTTCTCTTTTTGCCTTTTTTCTACCCAGAAGCTCTGTGTTTGGAAGGCTGACCTCTTAGACCACGTGTGTCCTTCGTGACACGCTGGCCTCTGTTCAGTGAGTTCGTCACTTTCAAGAGCTCAGCCGGCTTTCTCTCGGTCACTGGGGCCACCCTGCCCGGGGTTGGGGTCGGGGTCGGAGTCAGGGTCAGTCTCGGGTCAGGTGCAGGACCTGCCAGCCCCTCCCCGCCACCGGCCTGACTCCGTGGTGCCCACACGGGGAGGTGGCTCCCCCCGACCCCGTGTCCCCGACCCCTCCAGCCACACCATCCCATTTCCCCGCGGCCGGGCACAAGCGTGAGGCTCGGTGGTGCTGGGATCGGTTGGCTTTTCCCTTTTTACTCGCGGTGACCTCACGGTTTGGGGACACTCTGTGTTCACGCAATGCCAAGCACGTGGCTTTGCAAAGAACGTTTGATGTGAATTATTTGTGTAGTTTAGGGAGGAGATTTGGGGGAAATTCGTTCCCGTAACACAGCCTACGGGATTTTCTACGCGGGACCTTTTTTTAAATACATCTTTTCGTGGACGCGCCTTTTCGTCCTGTGAGGAGGTTCCTGGGAGCGGACGGAGGGCATCGTCGGGAAGGTGTACGAGTTATTTTATGAGTGGCCACCAGAACGTTCCCCCAAAACGGCCACGCATTTGGTGCGAGAGTCCCGGTTGCTCCCGTCCTGGCCGCGTCTGTCGTTTGATCTGAGTCTTAGTCCGTTTCCGTTTCCCTAAAGACTGACACGGAGTCGCTGTGTTCACGTTTGTTGGCGGCCAGCACGTGAAGCGGGTTCACATCTTTTGCCTCTTCCACTGGTTTGTCTTCTCGAACGGTAGGTCCCAGTTCTGCGTGAGACACGACTTCCTTGCCTCTTCCTTGTCGTAGGAAGTTTTAAATTTTGACAAAGTCTGATGTATCCGTTTCTTCCTTTGTGGTTATTGTTCCCTGCGTCTCGTCCGGACCCTTGCCGGCCTCCCCCGCCACGGCCCCGTGGTCCCACGTTTTCTCCTGTGTCTTCCTGAGCGGAGCCCAGCAGTCTTGCATCGCGGCCTCGTGTTCGGATCCCAGGTGCCCGCCTTGCCCGCGTCCTGAGCATCCCCCAGGGGCCCCGGCTCTTGTCAGTGGGAAAGCCCCACAGAGCTGAGTGTTGGAGCTGAGTGCGGGGGGAGCCCGTGGCTGTTGAGCCGGTCACGGTTTTCCAGGTTTTCAGAGGACAAACCTAGAAGGAATTCTAAGAGAAATGTATCATCGTTTTCTGATATTTTGTTTCTTTATTTTTCCTTTTCCTTTTATTTTTTTAAGTTTACCTGTTTATTTTGAGAGAGAGCGAGAGCGAGCGTGTGCAAACATGAGCAGGAAAGGGTCAGGGAGAGAGGGAGAGAGAGAATCCCAAGCAGGTTCTGTGCCGTCAGCACAGAACCTGACTCGGGGTTCGAACCCACGAACCGTGAGATCACGACCTGAGCCGAGATCAAGCGTTGGACGCTTAACCGACTGAGCCCCCCAGGCGACCCTCTCAGTGGCAGTATTTTTAAGGTAGTTTTTTAGTTCCTATTTCCCTTTAAAAATAGGTTCAGCAAATGCATTTGTGTGTCCACATGCCCTCTCCCGTCTTAGGCGAAATGCAGCCGACCAGGACCCTGCCCCACTTTTTCTCAGTACTGCGCCTCGGTCCCTTCCTGTCACCGAACAGCCGCCCCCCTTCCTTTCCTGCAGGCGCGTGGTCATCCCCGGGTGGCAGCTCGTTCTCTGTTCGGTCTCTATCAGAAATAGCTCTACTCTGAAATGGCTCTGTGTGTTTTCCAGCGTGTCTTTGACTCGATCATTACGAAAGGGATTTCCAGACCAAAAGGAAACAAACAGGACTCTGTAATGGGCTGTAGGCCACTAAGTCCCCTCCGCAGGGCCCCGCGTGTTGTGACTTACCACTTAGCTTTGTTGTTTCGTTACTTTCCTCTGTGTTCCTTGAAAGATTGCAAAGCATCTCTCTCCTGACAAGATCAGCTTGTCTGGCCGAGGCTCCGCTTCGAGTGGAGACCCTGTTTTCGAGGCACAGCACTTGTTAGCGACCCCTGGGCTCTGACGGACGAGGAGCGGGTCCAAGGCCCTCACTGTGTGGGCGTTGCTGGGGTGCCTACGCTCGGTCCCCCGCTGTCCAGGCAGAGCCCCCCTCCCCCTCTTCTCGGTGGCGATGCCCGGGGCTCCCGGATGGCTGGTAGGAAGCCTCCGTAGAGACCCCTCGGAGAGACCACTGTTGGGGTGTGCACTCTGGGGACACGGCCACCGCCCTGGAGAGGACACCTGAGCTCCCACCGCCCCCGCCCGTGCCGACTCCCCATCCTGGGGTGGAGCCCAGCCCCGCAGCTGCTCCTGACAGCATGGGGGTCGGCAGGGAGCCTCGCAGCTAAGCTTTCCCCCAAGTCCCGACCCTCCTGCCCCCGAGCAGAATAAAACACGTGTTCTAAGCCAGTAAGTGTTGGGGCAGTTGGTTAACACCATCAGCGGGCAGGAGGACGGTGCTTCGTCACCTTGTGTGGAAAATGTTTTTGATGTTTCCTCTGCTTTCTTGCACTGACTGTTCCATTTCCATGTTGAGAGGAGATGGGGGGGGGGGGTGCTTGGAATGATGACATCATCACTGCCATTCTGCCTCCACCTGAGAGGTACGTTTTTAAATTTCCACTTGATGGTTTTGGGGGTGTATTTGGGGTTGAACTGTGTTTTATTTTGTGTTGTTCTGTTTGTTACCCTTCTTCTCCCCCTTTCTTGCCTCATTTTGCAGCGATTGAGGGGTTTCCCCCTTCCCTCTAGATTTCGCAGAGTCTGTTTTCCGTTATTTTCATGATTCTCATAAAAGTAGCAGCAAAATCATCTTACTGGAGGTAAAGCAAACCCAAATCTTCCCCGGAGAAGAAAAAGGAGCTTGAGAATTTTAACCGAGCTCGTCCTTGTTTGAAATTTTGTGTTTGTGTTGTTGGCATCTTGTTTGCATCCTGTGTCTCTCATAACACACGGGAAGTTGTCAGTGTTTCACGGTCACTGACTTCAGCCTTCCCGCTGTGCGTAACACGTCTGTCGTTCCCTCTCTTCTTGCCTCTTGGGCTGTCCGATTGGGATCACGCTCCCGCCCGAGGCACACCCCGTGGAGGTTCCTTCATTTCCCCTTTTTTGTCCGAAAAGGTCTCTCTTTCAAGGATGGGGGTGGAACTATTTTCACGGGGGACAGACTTCTCGCTCGGCAGGTACTCTTAAGGCACGGTTAGCGCGTTATCCCGCCGTCCTCCGGCCCCCATCGCGCGGATGACAAGTCCGCGCCGCCCTCCTGCCTTCCGACCTGAGCTCGGCTCCCCGGGCAGATTGTCTCCATTTCTGTCGTCTTTGCTGTTTTTTCCCCCTCAAGTGTCATTACGACGCGCCTGGATTTGGGCTTCCTTTGCGTCTTGACGTTTTCTTCCGTCAAACCCTGAGAATCCTGTTCCCCACGTCCTCAAATTCTGCTTCTCGGTTTTTCCCCTCATTTTTCCTTCCGGGAGAGCTTCTCGTTCACTCTGTGTCCCTCCTCCGTGCGTTCTCTTTTTTGTGTCTTTGTGCTCACTGCTAGGTAATCTCTTCCGAATTGTCCCCCCCCCTTCGCGGTTCTGCTGCCCGATCTGCCACCGCGAGCGTCCACCAGGTGTCTGATTTCAGTTGTTATATTTGTTTTTACAAAGTCCTCTCTTCTTATTCAGCTCTGGCGTATCCCTCCTTACAGTTTTCTACTCCCTGAAGTTATTTTCAAGCTTGCAACTTATTTCCTTAAATAAACCTGGAGGGTTCTGTGCAGGCGTGTACGGGAGTTCTGCTGTTTGCTCAGTTTTGCTGTGAATCTAAATCTGCTCTAAAAAAAAAAAATACGGTCTATTTAAAAAGCAAGGAGACTTGTTCTTTTGTGACCCGTGCTGGTTAAATGCAGTGCCTGAAGGTCCTGTCTCTTTGAACCTGGTTCTCGCTCATTTGCCTTGCTTCCTGGTTTCCTGGCTCCCTTAGCTGCGTGTTTGTCACTGTCCTCAAACATTTGCTCGTGGGGTTTCCCTGAGACCTTGGACGAACGCGCCCTTCTCTAGGGAGGGTCACGTCTGCCCTTGCCAGGCGGCTGGGGCACCCGGTAGGGACCATATCACACCCAGCCGGACCTGGAGCCCTGGATGCCACTCAGACCATCTTCTGTGCAAGGACCATCTGTGGTCACCCCTTCTCGGTGAGGGGACTCCCTGCTGCGACCGTGGCCGTCTTCCCACAACCCCTTGGAGTCAGGCTGCGGTGTGGGTGGACATGTTCTAGCACGTCCCCCAGGGGCTCCACTGTGGGGCGGGCGACCAGCAAAAGGCCCCACTGGAGCAGGTACCAGGGGTCTCTCCTGCCTCCTTCGCCGCAAGAGGCTAAGGAGCAGGGGTCCAAGTGCAGGGTGCGGGCCGACTTCTTAGGCAAAAGCTGCTTTGAGTCCTTCAGCGAGGCACTTCTCTCTCGGTTGGGGGTGGGGGGGGGGCACCTGGGATTTGTCCCCTCAGCATTTTGCTGTCTTAGGAGGAAGGTGAGTTAGTTCTGACCCAGCCTGGCCCACCACTCCCTGGGAAAGAGTTCTGGAATTCCTCTGCCCCCGTGGAGAATCAAGGAGGGTCTGCAGGTGTTGGCTTCTGTCCAGGTGGATCCGTTAGCAAAAAGCCACGGAAAGCAAGACTGTAAGCTCAAGGTCATATTGTTGGGGTTTCAAGTTCACTTTTGGAACGACCCCGGGGGGACCAGGGAACTTCGCTCTACGAACTTGGAGGAGGATGTGGAGGGAGGAACCCACATCACGAAACGATTTCTAAGCCCAGTGCCTACGGCCAGTGTCAACCGTGGCTTGGAGAAGCCAGCGGGCTAGGGAAGCTTCGCTTAGGGTAAGGAGCGAGCCTGGGAAAGGCCCGGCCCCCCCTTCTCTTTCTCCCAACAACTTCTGTCTCCCAAGAATGTTAGAAATGGTCGTGTGCGTGTGGGAGAGCCACCACGTAGCTCCCTCGGTGGACAAGCTGAGCAAATAACTTCTGGATTGACGTCTCTCAAGTCACTCACTTGGAAGGCTCTGCCGAGGTTAGGAGCGTCGGCAGATGTGGGAGCAAACGAACGGTGATCTGATTGGGGCAGGCAGGTGTGGGGCAGGCGGGGCGCGGGGGTTGGGAGCAGATTCCTTCTCCAGTGGGAGCGGGTTAGCAAGGACCAAAGTGTCGTGCGCAGTGGACACGGCTGTGTCACTTGGGCCACCGGCCTAGGTCGCTAACTTGTCTTGAGAACCACCACTCAGAGCAATTGCTTTGAGAAACGTCGTGAATCAATTAAAATTTAGCATCTCTTTTCCGCCAACGTTTGGGAGGAAATTAAAGCAGAGCAGGCCTTGCCAAAAAGCCTGTAGGCCACGGAGAGACCAAATTGGGAAGGAAGACGGCCGGGAAGCCAGGGGAGAGTCAGCGGCCTGCAAAGCAGCTCGTGGGGCCTGAGCGGCCGGTGCCGTGGCTTTAATTAATGCTCACTCTCACTCCCTGACTTTTTTTTCCATCTCGAATTCTGTCTGAACTTGGGAAGCTGGTCAGCAGGAGGTTAATGAGCGGCTGCCTTCCTCTCTGCAAGCGGGTCAACAGCCCGCGTCGTGAGACCCCTGGGCTGAAGGACCCAGTAATTGGCCTTCTCCCGGGGGCGTCCCAGCCCTCTGACACCCCCCTTCTCATTCAGGCAGCCGCGGCGGGACTGCAGGGCCCTTTCCCTCCCTGCCACCGCACGTCACTCGAGCCTGTGTTTTCTGTGAGGTGCTGCTGGTGATCCCTTGTCCCCCCGGCCAGCTTGCCAGTGGCCACCCAGGGCCTGTCTTCCAAAAGTCTGGCTCGAGAGCTGGAAATCTGACTCCAGTGTGGTCTCCTCGCTCCTGGCGGGACTCCACTCACCTCTCTGAGCCCAAGCTTCTCCCCGAGAGGTAGGGGTGCTGCTCGCGTGGGGCTCTGAGGCCCGGTGAGGGCTGAGGCGGCCGCAGGACACTGTCCTGCCCACACCCCTGCCCGCCCTGTGGGCACCAGTTTCTTCATCGCCCTGTGAACACGGCCTCCTCTCCGCTGGTTGCAGAGAAAGCCTTTGAAACACTAATGCCTGGAGCCCCGACTGCCCCCGGGAGACCCCCCCTCCCCAATAGCAGGCCTCGCCGCCTGGAAAGGGGCCCCCCCAGAGTCCATGGGGCTTTGGGAAGAGCGGGTTCCCCAGAGCTCCTGCGCCCTTCCTGCTCTGCTCCCATGCACGTGTGGACACCCCCGTCCCCGTCACCGGGAGAGGCAGCGCTGTGCACTCTTGAAGAACAAAGGGCCCCCTTTTAGGACCCGCGGATCCGGCCCCAGACGGTTCTGCCGACGGGTGCTCTCCGTGAGCTGCTCTGTAGGTTCCCCTTCCCTGCGCCCCCGCCGTTGGCTGCCTTTGAACAGAGGGGATGCCTTCGGCTCCTGTCCCGCCACCGGCCGCCCCAGGGCTTTGCCGCGGACACAGCCCCCCGGTTTCCACACCACGCCGCGCGTGTCGAAGCTGGAAGCCCGATTCTGGGCGCCTCCGCCACCGTGGGGTGTTTAGTTTCCTTAGGTGACAAAGGCGGCTGTGGGGGCGGGGACACGGCCTCTCCAAGCCCAGAGTGACACCCGGACACCCCGTCTCCTCCTCCCAGGCCCTCGCTTCGGCACCAGAGACCCGCGAAGGCCGCGCACAATCTTCCTGGTGGACTTGTGTTTGCAGCTGGTTCCTGGACCCCGTGCTCAGTGGGCACAGGGGCTCCTTTCCCGCTGCCCCCGGGGTCTCCCCGCCTGAGGTTGACAGTTGGGCAGGTCTAGCTGCCATCCTCTGTGTGCAAGGCCACCATGCCGTGACACAAGTCCACCACCCACCGGCTGCACCGTGTGACCGTGACGGTGACCCCCCCCCCCCCCCCCGGACATAGAGTGACCCTCTGCTCCCACCTTCCACCCACCCTCGTCCTGCTCCACCGCCATTGAGGGTGCCGCACCCAGCTTCTTGGTGACAAATCCTCCCTGGTGACAGACCCCACCCTGGGGGTAGACCCCTCCCTGGTGACAGACCCCTCCCTGGTGCCACACCCTTCCCTGGGGAACAGACCCCACCTTGGTGACTGACCCCTCCCTGGTGACACTCCTCTCTGGTGACAGACCCCTCCCTGGTGCCGCCCCTCCCAGAGGCAGCTCTCTGCAGCCACTGTGGGCATGCCTAGTCCCCTGGAGTCCTTCCTCCCCGAGACAGACCTGAGAAAATGGCCTGTGTGTGGGGCGTGTGTTTTAGGAAGGGGTCCCGGGGAATAGGAGGGGGGGTGGGAGGGGCAGGCCAGGGGAGGGGGGCGGAGGGAAGGCCCACACGAGGGCTGTGTCGGCCGCTGGTCCCTGCTCCGCGCACCCTGGGTGGGATCCCACCGGAGCGGTGCTGGAGGAGGGGTGGACGGAAGGACGTGGGCGGGACGGGCTGCGCTGCGGGGTCACGTCAGGGCTGCGGGGACGAGGGCGCAGGCACCCAGCACCCCGCGCTGAGCTGGCGGTCAGCTGTCCGGGCAAGAGGAGTGTGTGCTGTCTGCCTCCCGCTCTTCCTCAGCGGGCCCGTTGGGCTGGGGCTGGAACAAGGACAGCTGTGTCCTGTGTTTTTGACCCTCACGAAAGGGGAGCCAGGGACAGCGGCCCACTCCGCCCCTCAGCATGAATGCGGCATTCTTCGCTGTGGCTCTGGACGAAACACGCTAATTAGCACCGGGCACAATGGGCCGTGTCGCCCTGTGCACTGGGGCGCACGGCAGGGAGGGGCTCCAGGGACGACCCAGCCAGAGGGGCGCGAGAGGTGGGGACCTGCGCTCCTGCAGCCCCAGCCGCGCTCCGGTCATTGACCAGGGCCGACCCGGTGACTTGGGGGCCGCTCGGTGGTGCTGGTGAGTGCGTCCTTGTGGGTTGTCGGTCAGGGTGCAGGCTGTGTGCAGGGGAGAGGGGGGGACTGGGGCTCACGGGTTCTAGAAGCAGCCAACACTCAGGGCGTGTCCCTGGAGGGCAGGTGCGGGTGGGGGGGGGTGACCCGACCCTCCCCCACAGGAGGTGGGGTGGGCACGGCGTGGGCCCCCTTCCCCAGGGCGCTAGGCTTTGCTGCCACACCTTGGGGATGGACGTGCCCTGCTTGCGTGTGTCCGTGTTGCACACGCTCTGATACGGGTGTGTGAGTGGAAAGATTAGTCACCCACTAGTGAAGTGAGTGGGGGTCCACGGGGTTTCTGGAAAATCGCAGCTGATCTTGGCAGAAAGTTCTATTGAAAATAGAAGGTTCGGCTTGGATCTCGTGACGCCACGCCCTCCCAGCTCCAGAGCCCTCCAGCTCCGGGGCTCCGGGCACACGTGCTCCTGTGCTTGTCCCCAGGCTCCCTACGCACCGGTGGGCGGGAGCCGTCCCCCAACGGGCGCTCACACGGTGGAACGGCCTGCCGTCCAGGCTTCTGGGTGGCGATCCTCTCCTGTCTGATTCTGAGCAGTCGTGCGGGTCAAGGGCTGGGGGTTTCCTCTCCTGTGGCCCAGCTGCAAGCGGGAGGGGCTTTCCTCCAGAAGGTTCTGTGCTGGGGACCGAGTTGCCATATTCCTAGGAAGGTCACGCAGTGAAGCCCCCTAGATGGTGTCCACGCTGCCCTCCCCCCCAGGAGACACTTGTCCTGCCGCGGTGGGGGGTCCGTCCGGGGTCTTCAGTAGGAGCTGAGATGTGTCAAGAATCTTGCTTGAAGCAAGGCCACCGTGTGGAGGATGGAGGTGGAATCGTTCACTTGTCCAAGTCAGGAGGGACCTGAACACACCAGCTTCATACATTTTCGAGAAAAGACCGCGTTTTGCGCAGCACCTGTGGCCGCGTGTGACCGCCAAGCTGTCCTGCTGAGCAGGAGGACCAGCGGGCTGTGGTCCTGCCAGTGGCTCTGCGCTGCCCTGTCCTCGGGGCCTGGAGGACAGTCCCTCGGGACGTCTGGCCTCGGGACTGCACCACCACCGTGTGCTCCTTGGAGAGCAGGCTGCAGGGGCCGCTTCAGGACGGGACGGGGCGGGTGCACAGTCGGAGCCGGGGTCCCCAGGGTCTACGCTGCCCATCACTTTCCCGGCCGGGCTCGCCCACAGGGGTTCAGGTTTCGAGAAGCTGGCTTTCAAGAACCAGAGGGGGGTCGGGAAGTTGACATTTTGTTCAAAGCTCGTGGTATCAAGGTGGAGGGGCTGCAGTTTAAGGGGTGAAAGGAATTGTTGGCAAGGTGGCCGGTGAGCACAGCCTGGGAGACCTTGCCTGCTCCCAGCCCGGCTGAAGGGTCCAGAGTTGTCTCCGGCTCCTTTTACAGAGGAGAGAGGGAGGGAGGGAGAGGGAGAGGGAGAGAGATCCATCTGGGGTCAGGAGACTGCGTAGACACCCAGAGCTGTGACCCAGGGTCTGCAGCCAGCGGCTGGGTGGGCAGGGGTTTGTTCCTGCCCGAGCCCGCACCGTCACGCCCGCGCAGGGAAGGGGAGACCAGACAAAGCCTCGCCGAAGCGAGCTGAGACTAAGACCCGGCCGCGCGCTCGGACCCTCGAAAGGCCGCCCCTCCTGAGGGGCTACGAATGCCCACCAGCCTTGTCGCCACTCAGTCTGGGTGGGAAACATCTTAGGGAGATTTTCAAGAGTCAGGGCTGTGCCTCTGCCAGGTTCGGGCCTTGGAATAATGGGAACAATGGTGAGAGGGGTCCAGGCAGGTGACCCTGGGGCAGGGTGGGGGACACGAGGCCGGCTCCGAGGGACGGGGAGAGAACCATACGGTTCCCCTAACAGAAGCAGGAGAAGCCTTCCTTCCGGAACTCCCAGCAGCCCCCACAGTGTGTACAAACGCACACTTAGCAGATTTGGGATGCAGGTACGTTCTTTAACCTGAGGAACAGAACCCATCGGCTTGGTGGCGAGACACCAGGAGCATCCGTCTTCAAGTTGGAAGTAAGAGAGAGATGCCAACTGTGTTACTTCTCCCTAACGTGCACTGGGAGTCCTGTCTGCACAAGAGCATGGGAAAAATAGTTTGAAAGTGTAAAGACCGGAGAGGAAGGAACAGGATGCCCGTTTCTGGAGAATGTAGACATGAACTGTCAGAGCTGGGAAGAAATTTTAGGCTGTTGCTCGCACAAGCTCAATATAAAAAAGAAAAAAATCAATAATGGGGGTGCCTGGCTGGCTCTCGGCGGCTTATGTGGCTCTTGATCTCGGGGTTGTGAGTTCAAGCCCCACGTTGGGTGTAGAGAGCACTTAAAAATAAAATCTGAAAGGAAATAAATAATGTTCCTCTGCAGCAACTTTCTGAGTTACCGTGGAGAAAGGCGGTGGTGACTCCCAACACACCTTTCGTGATAGCAGCACAGATGTCAGGCACCAGGAGTACGTAGATCAAGTGTTGTGCGAAACCTTTTGGAGAAAATGAGCCAGCTCCGTTGAAAGACTTAAAAAAAAGGTCTAAATAAAGGGAGAGCTATACTATTTCATGTGAAGGAGACACAATATCAAAGAGATGTCAGCTCTCTCCCAATTAATCTGTAAGTTCAGTGTAGTTCCAGGCAGAATCCAGACAGGGTTCCCACAGCTCTGGACTAGTTGACAAAGAAGAATAAACGGTAAAAAAAAAAAAAAAAAAAAAAAAAAAAAATGCCAAGTTTGAAAACAACAGGGCAGGGGCAGGGCACCTGGCTGGCTCAGTCAATAGAGCATCTGACTCTTGATCCCAGGGTCATGAGTTCGAGCCCCACGTTGGGCATGGAGCCTACTTTAAAAAATAGTAAAAAAATAATGTCAAAAAAAAAAAAAGGAAACATAACGGGGCAAAGGAGACGAACCCTATCAGACATCAAAACTTCTGACAAAATTATATAATGAGGCAGTGCGCTATTCGTGGAGATTGACAAAGAAACCGGACGTTGGAACAGGTGGCTTCGAGTCCCGTAAAATCAGGAGGCGGTGAGGCCAGGCTGGCATCAGACCGGCGGGACGGACGCGTCCACACTAAGGAGGACGTGCCCACTAGGTTTTCGACGTGAGAAGATGGCCTGCGGAAACGGAAAACGGGAAAACGTCTGGAGGGGAACCTCGGAGGGTGCCTTAGCGGGTCGGGGAAGCGTTTCTTAGGCGAGAAACAGAACCATCCTACAACAGAGGAAATGCTGGGCAGAGTGGTTGAGTTTGAAGTCTCTGCGGGATGGAAAACAACGCAACATCGAAAAAGACGAGCCAGGACTTTACCAACAAAGGGTCAGTATCCAGAATAGATACCGGCCTCCCTCCCAGCAGTGAAGGATGACTCTCGGACAGAGACACGGGTGAGGGAGGGGACAGAGGGTCACGGACGCAGCCGGCGCGGCAAAGACGAGCCCCTCGTCAGTCGTCGGGGACCAGGCTGGGGGCGCAGCGGGGTCTCCTCTCAGCCGTCACGCCGGCCGGCATCATGCTTGCTGAGATGTGGGGAGACAGGCATTTCTTGGGGCTCTGGGAGCTTCTCTGGCCGCCCTCACGCCAGCCACGCCCTGCTGGGGACCTGCCCACCGCCATCTGACAGACATGCCTCGGGTGTGCACAGGGCGGTTGGCTGTGGCATCAGCAGGGCGGTGGGAACGGATGCGTGATACGGTTTGATGCTGAGGGAGCACGCTGGAGTGACGGGATCCACGAGCACCATCGTGCCGAAACCTCAAGGACACGGTGTTGAGTGAACGCAGAAAATGCAGAAGGACACGCGAAGTGTGACACCACATTTGCTGTTTTTCAGAACACACGGAGCGGTAACAAGGGAGACGCGGACGCGCTTGGAGAGCCGTGCCCGGGAATGACAAGGAGTCTGGGTCAGGAGAGCCTTGGGGCTGGGTAGCGACGGTGACCGAGGGTTGGGGGCTGCAGCGTCGCCCCAGGGGAGAGGGTCCTGGCAGGAGGTGGGGTCGGTGGACTGGAGGGCGGGAAGAGAGGAGGCCGGGACCATGGTCCGGTTTTGACTTGGACAACTGGTGGCTGGGGAGGGTCCCACACTGGAACAGGAGGGAGGGACGGAGTGACTCTGGATGTGCTGGTTCCGGGAGGCCCTCGAGAGATGCTGGAAGAGGTGAGGCCAGCGGAGGAGGTGTGCATCTGGGGCTTGGAGCCGTGGGGACAGCAGGACGGGCCATCGGGAATGGTCTGGGGCACAGCCAAGCTCTCCTAAAGGCTGTGGGCATCTGCGGGGAAGGAATCGGAACCCAGGGGCCTCCGGGGACCTGGTGAGAGGGTCGTGTGGCCGGGAGTCTTCCGCAGACGAGAAAACGGAGGTGCCCCGGTGCTCACTCTCACTCGGTGCTCCCAGAATGCCCCCACCGTGCAGCGCCTCGGTGCTGCCGGGCATGGCTGTTCCATCCTGGACGCTCAGCCTCGGTTTCCTTCCTTCCGAGTCCGGGTTGGCAAGTGGTTCTTGAAGCTTTGTGAATTAGAGCTTTTCTCAGTAACCCCCCCCCTCCCCCCCTTGCTCTCTGGGGTCTTGGGAAGGGTTACTATCTCCCGCGGGGTTCTGTGCGAGCACGGTCTGCGAGGGCCATGTGGGTTATGGTGATAAAAGGCGTGTACGTGGGTCTGTGTGTGTGCCAAAGTTTGTTTAAAGATGAAAGTAGTTTCTTTTTTAAATTCTAACAATAAATACGTATTCGCGGTTTAAAAAGTGCATACGGTTTGGAAAGATTAAAGCCAAGAGTCGGATCATCTGAGATCCCATCCCCCAGAGAGATGGCTGCTTTCCACCTGGCCTGTGCATTTTCAGACTTCAAATTTTTCTGTGAAAACACACAGGTTTTTTCACTTTGTTACTGTGTTAAAATACACACGACGTGCAACCCACCATCTTCGCCATTTTTAGGTATACGGTTCAGGGGTGTCACACACATCCACGCTGCTGTGCAGCCGTCCCCGCTGTCCGCCCACGGGGCTCTCTTTGTCTTGTACAACCGGAACTCTGCCCCCATTAACACCAACTCCCCGACCCCTCCCCTGCCCCTGCTGCCCAACCGGCCACCTTCTGTCTCTGTGACCTTGACCCAAGTGCGTCATGTAAGTGAAATCATGCGGTCTGTGTGTCTGCACGACCCCACTCGGCAGCGTCCTCAGGGTCCATCTGGGCTGCAGCAGGTGTCACGGCATCCTTCCTTTCCAAGGCCGAATAGTATTCCGTCGTGCGGATGGACCACACTCTCCTATCCCTTCATCTGTCAGCGGACACTTGGGTGCTTCCGTGTTTTAGCTCTTGTGAACAGTGCTGCTGTGAACACGGGGGTGCAAATATTTCTTCGAGACTTTGCGTTCAATTCCTTTGGGTAGATACCCAGTAATGGAATTGCTGGACCGTGTGGTAGTTCTATTTTTAATGTTTTAGGAGAGTCTTTGCAGTTGTCCACAGCAGGTGCATCATTTTGCATTCCCACCAATGGTATACAACATTCCAATTTCTCCACATCTTTGTCAGCACTTGTTTTCTGGTTTTGGGGGATTTTTTTGATGGTAACCATCCTAATGAGTGTGAGGTGGTATCTCATAGTTTTGATGTGCATTTCCCTAGTGATGAGTGATGCTGAGCATGTTTTCGTGAGCTCGTTGGTCATCTGTGTGTCTTCTCTGGAGAGATGTCTATGCAAGTCCTGTGCCTACTTATTTATCTATCTATCCATTAGATTTTTTATTTGAGACAGAGAGAGAGAGAGAGAATCTCAAGCAGGCCTCACACTCAGTGCAGAGCCCAACGTGGGGCTCCATTCCATGACCCTAGGATCATGACCTGAGCCAAAATTGAGTTGGACCATCAACCGACCGAGTCACCCAGCCTCCCCCTTTTGCCCATTTTTGTGTCGAGTTGTTTGTTTCTTTGTTGTTGAGTTGTAGGAATTCTCTGTGTATTCTAGATACTAATCCCTCATCGGATACATGATTTGCAGGTACTTTCTCCCATTCTGTGGGTCACCTTTTTGTTCTGTGGATCGTGTCTCTTGATGCACAGAAATTTTAAATTTTCTTGAAGCCCAGTTCGGCCATTTCCTGTTGTTGCCTGTGCCTTTGGCCCTGAATCCAAGAAACCATTGTCACATCTACTTTGTGAAGCTTTTATCCTGTTTTCTTAGAAGAGCTTTGTTGTTTTAGGTCTTACATTTACCTCCTTGATCTATTTTTTTTTTTTTTTTTTAATTTTTTTTTTTTCAACGTTTATTTATTTTTGGGACAGAGAGAGACAGAGCATGAACGGGGGATGGGCAGAGAGAGAGGGAGACACAGAATCAGAAACAGGCTCCAGGCTCCGAGCCATCAGCCCAGAGCCTGATGCGGGGCTCGAACTCACGGACCGTGAGATCGTGACCTGGCTGAAGTCGGACGCTTAACCGACTGCGCCACCCAGGCGCCCCCCTCCTTGATCTATTTTGAGTTCATTTCTGTTTGTGGTGTCAGGTAAGGGTCCAGCTTCACTCCCTGGCCTGGGGACATCGAGGTTTCCCAGCATCGTTTGTTGAAAAGACTGTCCTTTTTCCATTGAATGGTCTTGGCTCCCTTGTGAAAAATCGTTTGGCCGTATATGTGAGCATTTCTTTCTTGGCTGTCTATTCTATTCTGTTGGTCTGTATGTCTGTCTTTAATGCACCCGCTTATTTTTTCAAATACAAATGTGCTCGTACTATACACACTGGCGTTTAAAAAAATTTAGCGAGTTGTCTACACCCCTCCATGTCAGTAAGTGTAGACAAGCCATGTCCAAATGGTGCCCTTGTAGTCTGGCTTATGTGCATTCCATCGTTTGTGCGAATCATCTCTGTTGTGGGCATTTAGGACGCTTTCAATTGTTCGAGCTGTGTTATGGGCACATCACCATAATTATCCTTAAATGAGTTGTATTTGAGGTTGTCAGAGCAGTGCCTGGCACAGGGTAAGTGCTATAAAAGTGTTTGTTACATAGAATAAGCTCAAACGCCATTATTCTATCATTTCCTTGGGACAGATTCCCAGGCGTCACATTGCTGAGTTCATGGGCATGTACCACCTGTTGTCTCCCTCCACTGGCCTGGAGAGCAGCCGCCCCGAGACGGGCACCGGGCTGGACCCGAGCCCACGAGTGTAAGCGACCTTGTCTCGGGGCGCTGTTGAGGGTGGAGTGTGGACCTCGGTGTCCGGAGCCCCCCGGCAGGTGCACGCTGGCTCCGGCAGCTGTCGCCTGTGTGATGGTGGGCAAGCTGCCCAGCCTCTCGGGGCCTCAGTTTCCTCGCCTGTGCGGGGGAGACCGTGACAGTTAGCCAGTGGGGCTTTCGTGACTGAAACGAGTTCACGCCTACGAGGAGCTCAGGAGAGCGTCAACCAGCACGGTGTTCTGACTGTTTCGAAGGCACAGCAGCAGTCTTAACCGGAACGACTTGGTGATTTGTTCTAATTTCTTAGTCGCCCAGGTGTAGACAATCACAGGATAACCCACATTCTCATTTCCGAGCTACAGGTGATTGGCGTGGGTATTTACCCTGTGGGTTCCCGTCAGAACGATGCCCTCTGGGACTAGGATGGGGTGAAATTTGGACGTCTGGGTCCAAGTTGAAGAGTTGGGGTGAAAGGGAAGGGCGGGTGCAGAGCTGGCTGGGGGCAGAGGGACAAGTAGGGCCCTCACAGGCCTGAACTCCGGAGAACCAGGGCCGGGAGCCTCGTTCCTCGCCCCCTCACGGTTCTAGACCCCAGCGCAGCCACAGCCCATGTCCCCAGGCAGGGCCGTGAGGTGCAGGGACCATCTGTGTCCGTGTTTCCTTGGTCGGATCAGACTGGCTCTTCCTAAGTGCCCTTCAGCTTCAGCCCCGTGGGCCCTGCGTCTTCCTTTGGTCTCACTGGCTTCTCTGGGGGTTTATTGTGGACTTGGCCGGATTTCCGGCAAGGAGAGCTCGTGCCGCTGCACAATCGCTCCACCAGCGCTGGTCTCATTCATTGGATTCGTTTCTACATTTTCATTCTCCAGGGCTTAATGGATACACCTCCCTTCTGGCACCTCACCATTGGAAGAAAATAAAGCCGCCCTTTGGAGTGGAACTTCCTTCATATTATGGACCCTGTAGCCGCATAAAACCCAGGGGGGGATTTTCTCAGGAAAAGGGGCCGGAGACGCTCTCCTGCAGCGGCTGCAGACAGGGAAGGCTGTGTGCACAGGACTCAGCCAGGCCTGCCCGTGTCCCTCACTTGTTTTCCCCGGAGGAGGTGGGCCCGGAGTCCTCCCCGTGTGCGCACGGAAGGAGGCGGCCGTCGGGCCCGGTCTGCAGGGCAGGGCTGTGCCTTTGCGGCGGGCAGGGCAGCCCGCCTCCTCCCCCACCCAGGGGCCATCCATGCGGTCAGGGGACCCGACACCATGCTGGGCGTTCCTGAGAAAGCCTGTCCGGGCAGCGGAGAGCTGAGGGACCGCTGCAGGCATCTGCTTAGAAACGCCGCGGAGACGGTCCCTCCCCCTGGATGTAGGCACGGCTGGTAAATTCCAACTGAAAAATAAAAGCTGAGTGCTCTGCTGAGTCATAGAACCCTGGGAGCCGGCCGCATGCGCTGGCCTGAGTCTCCAGCTGCCGGAAGGATCTCCGGGCAGGAGGCAGCGCAGGTGAGCGCCCGGGGCCTCGGTCCCCGGCGGGAAGGGTTTCTGTTTGGAATGGCGCAGAGCCTTGGCTCGGCCTGGCCTCCGGGTCTTTCTGCTTCTTACACTTGAATTCGCTTCTATATTTAGTATGCAGACGTATGCGGCCGGAAGCTAGCGGTGTGGAAAGAGGTCACGCTAGGTGTGCAGAGACCAGCACGGCACGGGATGCTTGATCTCACGCCCGTCCATCTGTGGTGCTGCGTGCACGGGGGAGGCCGGGCCCGCGTCCTCCTGGGAGTGGGTTTCTCCTCCTGAACGTGGTTGTTTTCCCATCTCATAGTCGAGGCTGGAGCTTGTTTACGTGGTGGCCGTGGGTGCGGGGGGTGGGGGGGGCGCGGGGAGAGCGCCAGACCGGGACCCCTGGCTGCTGCTGGGTGTGGTCAGCGCCTCACTGGCCCCCTCCTCCCTGATCCCGATCTCCCTGATCCTGATCGGATGGGTGTGGGAGTGGGGGGGGGCGCCCTTTGGGCCCGGGTTTCTTTTATGGCTCACGTCCTTATCGCCCGCCTGCCCCCTGCTTGGGCGGTGTCTTCTCTGTGAAACTTACTCCGGACTCACATGTTGTCCCCCGACACCACGTCTTAGGCGAGGAGCTCGTGTTTGGGGGAACCAATGGCTTATTAACTGGTTTCCAACACTTCTCCTCGAAAGAAGCGGTCGCTACCACACCGTGCCTCAGTTTCCCCGGTCGTTCAGGGAGCATCGGTGGTTGACCGGGGCGGGCATGGTGGGAACGGTATCGCAGGCGATCGGGCTGCGCGCCGCGGTGGGAAGACGAGCCGTGCGGCAGGGGAGGGTGCCGGCGGCTTGGACGCTCACCTCCGCCTCGGGTCTGCTGTGGGCTCCTAGGCGTGCGAGCGCCCGTGACAGCGAGAGAAAGTTTTCCCTCGTTCGAACCCAGGACCAGAGTCGTACATCTGCGAATGTTCTCTGCAGGGCCCAGCCTTGGAGCAGGTCAGTAGCGGCTGGTGGAACGGGGAAGCGGGCCAGGGCACGACCTCACTCCCACGTCCCGCGTGGACGGTCGGCCTCTGTCTGAGGCTCTCTGGGGATTTCAGGAAGCCCTGTCCCTGGCGGTCGGTTCCCTCTTCAGGCTGAGGATGTGGGGCGGGGCCGAGCGCATCCGTGATTCCGAGACAATCTGCCGCCACCCGTGCTGACCGTGGGCAGGGCGCTGGCGGTTCCCGAGGTCACGTGCATGCCCGAGGCCGCCGACAGGCCCCTCCTGCAACATGCACACAGCCGGGTGCCATGCCTGCAGCCAGGCGGCTGCGAACGAGGACCCAGGACGATTCGTACCCCTCAGTCCGGGGCACGCTGCTCTGAGGTGTGGGCTCGCGGGGCTTCATCCTGAGTACGGGCTTCTGCGCACTGGGGTCTCCCCGCAGGACAGACGTCACGCCTGCTCATTTCTCCTCGCCTGCCCCGTTTCCAGACACAAGTGCGGGGACCCCGAAACAGCCTCTGTGGAGCAGAAGTCAGAGGGTGAAGAAGGCCGACACAGACCCCAGAGACCACGGCCTTTCTAGAAACATGGCCCCCACCCCGTCTTCCCCCACAAACTCACGGGCACACGTGTCCCATCTCAGGGACTCTGTGCTGTTGGTCTGGCCCCCACGTAGGCATCCAGCAGCATGAGGGCCACTCGGGAGCCCCTGACGGGGGCCGGCCTTCATGCTGCACGGGACGTGGTGCCGTGGGCCGTGGTCACCCAGTGGCACCCTCTCGGAGGCCTGATTGCCACCACTTTGTGACGGCTCAGGAAATTAGAACATCTCCGAGTGGGCACAGTGGACAAGGCAGGTTGCAGGAACCCGCGTCAGTGACACAGAGGCTTGGGCCCAAGAGCAGCCTGACCTCAACGTGAGGCCAGACCCAGGCCTCGTGGGGGAAGGGATCCTCCTCCGCGGGGGATTCTGTCCTGCTCCTGATGAGGGGTTTGACCCAAGACGAAGGCCGTGAATGTTCAAGACCAGAGACCCATAGACGCACATGGTGACTCCAAGGTCAGAGAGCACAGCCGCCAGAGGAGATGCCTGCCACCAGGTGAGGGGTCCTGCCCGGCGCAGGCTGGGGCGACTGGAATACCTACTACAGCAAACTCAGATAAGAAAGGAGAGAAGGCTTCTTCCTGGACGGGCCCTGGGTGCAGAGACGCGGGCCTCGGTGCACAGCTTCCCAGCTTGCAGGCGGGTGATATCTCCTCCTGCCCTCGGGGTCCGCGACACCCAGCTGCCAGCTGTGTGTCCTCACGGATGTGTCCCATCCCCCAGGATGGGAGGGGGCACTGAGGGTCTGCATGGTTCTAATGCATCAGTAGATGTGTTTTCTCATTATGAAACTTAAAAAATCTAGAAAAGAAAAAAAAAAAAGACAAGATACCAACAAGACAAAACTTCCCCTTTTAGAATAAACTCTTACCGAGCAATACTTTAAAGTCCACACAGTATCTCATTGTGCGGAAACGTAACCCATAAGAGTAGAGATTTTTCCAGGTGTTCACGATCATAGCCAGTGCTGCCTCGAGCATCTCTGAGTGTGGGGTTTTCCCCGTATTCAGATGACCTCTTTGGATAGACTGCTGGATAGGAGAGCCCTGAAAAGTTAGGGGCGGCCTGGAGATTTGTTCATCCGTATTATCACCTTCCTTTCCAGAGGAGCCTTCGCAACCAACCTTTCTCATCAGGGATACTCAAAACAGCCCATTTCGTGGAATATTTGTGGCTTTGAAACTTCTCTTTCCACCCGCAAAACTGCCTTGACCGTCAAGATAATGAACTTAACGTCCCTCTCTAGAGGTTGTACATCCCTCACGGACAAGCCCCATCCCCCCAGGCCGCCGCCGATCCGCTTATCACTAGGTCAGTTTGTTTCTCCAGAATTGTGTGTAAATGCAGTCCTATGGTATATATATGTATACCTTTGAGGGGTGCCTGGAGGGCTCAGTTGGCTAAGCGTCAGACTCTTGATTTCAGCTCAGGTCAGGAGCTCAGGGTTGTGAGATCAAGCCCCACTTCAGTTCTGTGCCGGGTCTGGAGCCCGCTTGGGATTCTCTCTCTCGACCCCTCTCCCCTCTATAAAAGATGTATAAATGGCTTCTTTCACTCAGTGGAATTATTTTCAGATTTGTTGCTGCACGTACCATGAATTAATTCTTTTTTTCCCCTTCTTCTGAGCAATGTGTGGCTGTCCCCAGTTGTTTATCCACACGCTGAGCCGGTTGCTGGATTTGGGGTTGCCGCCAATGTTTGCTCTTACAGGTGAAGCTGCTACGAACTTTGACGCAAAGTCTTTGCACAGACCTGGGCTTTCGCTCCCTTTGGGCACAGACGTGGGCTTGGGGTAGGGTCCCCTCCCTAAGGAGAGAGAGAAAAGGGAGAGAAAACTTCAAGGTAAGCTGGCTGTGCGCCTACGTGACAACATCCCTCATGACCTTGTAAAGCGAGACCGCTTAGTCAGACTGCGCGTTTATGTTACCATATGCGCGAGACAAAGAAACAGAAAATGTACAGACAGACTCTGCCGTGTGATGTTCACCGCTCAGTTCTTTGGGTGGGAACCCAACTGAGCGGTGCCGGCACGAATAAAAGTTGCTTCCTGGATGAGAAGCCTCGGTGTCATGACTCTCTGTGTGAGAAGCCTGCTACAGGCTCGTCTAGGCTCTGTGTGTGTTTCACTTTTTCAGAAAGTAACAAAGCGTTTTCCGGGTGCTTGAACCGTTGCGCATTCCCAGCAGCTGCGTAGGAGAATTCCTGTCCCCCCCCCCCCCCCCAGTTCCTCCCGTTCCTCCTGTTCCCCAGTTCCTCCCGTTCCTCCTGTTCCCCAGTTCCTCCCGTTCCTCCTGTTCCCCAGTTCCTCCCGTTCCTCCTGTTCCCCCAGTTCCTCCCGTTCCTCCTGTTCCCCAGTTCCTCCCGTTCCTCCTGTTCCCCAGTTCCTCCCGTTCCTCCTGTTCCCCCGTTCCTCGTGTTCCTCCTGTTCCCCGCGGTCCTTCCGTTCCTCCTGTTCCCCAGTTCCTCCCGTTCCTCCTGTTCCCCCAGTTCCTCCCGTTCCTCCTGTTCCCCCAGTTCCTCCCGTTCCTCCTGTTCCCCCGTTCCTCGTGTTCCTCCTGTTCCCCGCGGTCCTTCCGTTCCCCCTGTTCCTCTGTTCCTCCCGTTCCCCCCGTTCCTCCCCTTCCCGGTCAGCCGGTCAGCCGGTCAGCCGTGCTCCCAGGGGCACAGCAGGCGTCCTTGCTTTACTCTAAGCCCCTGACAACTGATGATGCAAACACCCTTCCGTGTGCCGATTTGCTGTCTCTACACTTGCTTTGGTGACGGGTCTTGCAAATCTGTTGCTTATTTTTACATTGGGTTGTCTTTTTGTGACGGAATTTTGAGAATTTTAACTATATACATACCTATATATTCTGGGTACAAGTCCTTTACCAGATGTGTGTGTTGCAAATATGTTTTCTCAATCTGTGGCTTGTCTTTTCCTTTTTGTTAACAGTATCTTTCAGAGATAAGACGTTCAAATTTGGGGGGGGGGAGATTTTTCTTTCTTTCTTTTTAAATGTCTGTTTATTTTGTTTTGAGAGATAGAGAGAGGGGTTGGGGAGGGGCAGAGAGAGGATCCCAAGCAGGTTCCTTGCTGTCAGCCCAAAGCCCGACGTGGGGTTCCATCCCAGGAACCGTGAGATCATGACCTGAGCTGAAATCAAGAATCAGATACTTAACCAACTGAGCCACCCAGGTGCCCCTCTTTCCTTTATTTTAAGATGTTATAATTTTTAGGTAATATCTACACCCAATGTGGGGCTCAAACTCACTACCCCAAGATCAAAAGTCACTTGCTTCCCTGACTGAACCAGTCAGGCATCCCCAAATTTAAAATTTTTATAAAGTCGAATCTGTCGATATATTTTCTTTAAAAACATTTTTTTTAACCTTTATTTATTTTTGAGAGAAAGAGTGTGGGCAGGGGAGGAACAGAGAGAGAGAGGGAGACACAATCCGAAGCAGGATCCAGGCTCTGAGCCGTCAGCACAGGCTGACGCGGGGCTCAAACTCCCAAACCACAAGATCAAGACTTGAACCGAAGTGAGATGCTCAACTGACTGAGCTGCCCAGGTGCCCCTGTCAATATTTCTTATATGGTTTTTGCTTTTTTGTCTGAATATTGTGAAGGTTGGATGTATGTTTTCACCTAGAGGTTTTATACCTTTCAGTTCCACAATCCCTTTCCACTTGGTTTCTGAATATGATGTGAGGTATGGGCTGAGCTGTGGGTGTTTTGGGGCTTTTTTGTGACTTTGGGCATAGAGACGTGTAATGTTCCAGCATGATTTCTTCAAAAGACCATCTTTTCTCCAGTGAGTTTTCTTGGATCCTTCATTATACATCAGTTGATCAGATACTTTGTGGTCTGTTCTGTTCTGTTCCACTGACCAATGTTACACTCGGTGACCATAGCTTTATTGTGAGCTGGAAGTCCGGTAGTGATATCCAACCCCAAATGTGTCATTTTTCAAAATTGCTTAATGTAGATCATTTACCTTTTCCGTAGCCATTTCAGAAACAGCTTGTCAGTTTATACAAAAAAAAAAGCCCTGCTAGGATTTTGATTGGGATTGTGTTTAATCTAAATTTCAATTTGGGGAAAGTGAACATAACAACAATGTTGAGTTTTGTGATCCATGAACACTGTATATCTCTCTGTTTATTCAGCCTTTAATTTTCTCTCATGAATATCTGGGGGTTTAAAGGTATAAATATAAATATTTTGTTAGGTTTATTCCTAGGTATTTCATATGATTTTGGTGCTGTTGTAAAAGTTACTGTTTTGTGATAAAATATCTTATTAGTATGAAGAAATATAACTGATAAACATAATCGATTTTTCTCTTTGACCTTTATTCTGTTAACTTGCTAAACTCCCGTGTTCCAGGTACGTTCTTTGGGATTTTCTACATAGGTGATGAGGTCACATGTGAGCAAAAATTATTTCTTTGCTTCCATTTTTTATGCCTTGAGATCTTTTCCTAGCTCACCGTTGGATGGAAGTGTTGAGCAGTGTGTACAGGTGTTTTGCCTTGTTCTGTATCTTAGGGGAAAGGCGGTGAGTCTTTCACTATGAAGTATGGCGTTAGCGGCACTGTTCTTTTATAGACACTTCAAGTTGAGGAGGCTTCCTTTTATGACTATTTTGCTACACCTTTTTATTGTGAACGGATCTTTGAATTTTGTCAAAAGGCTTTTGTGCATCTTTCGAGATAATTATGTTTTCATTTCAGTGTATTAATATGGTGAATTAAAGGGACTCATTTAAAAATATTAAACCAATTTTTGCATTCCTTATACATGCTCCATTTGATCCCATTGTATTATTGCTGAATACAGTGGGACTATTTTTTTTATATATTTATTTTTGCTGAATTTGAGTGGCTATTTTTGTTAGGTATTTTTGCATCCACCTTAATGAGGGACATTTTCTTGTAATGCCTTTGTGTCGTTTGGATATCAGAATAAGGTTGGCCTCATAAGAAAAGTTCTAGAAGAGTTGAGTAGAACTGTTGTTGTTCTTCCTTGAATGTTTGCTAGAATTCACCAGTGCATACGTCTCTGCCTAGGATTTTCCTTGTTGGAAGATTTGACTACAAATTCAGTTTCTTTAATGGATAAAAGGTTACTCAAGTTATGAGTGAGCTTTGTCAGTTTGTGTCTTTCAAGGAATTTACCCATTTCATTTGTAAATCTTTTGATGTCTGTAGGACATGTAGTGATGTCCCCTTGTTGATTCTTGATATTGTAATTTAGGTCTTCATTTTTTTTTTCAGATCAGTCTTTCCAGAGGTTTATCAGTATTATTAATATTTTCAAAACACCGGCTTTTAGTTCTATTGATTTTTCTTCTTGTTTTTGTTTTCAAATTTATTAATTTCTACTAACATCTTTATTGTTTCTATTCTGCTTATCTTACATCTACTTTATTATTTGTTTTCTGTGTTCTTAAGATGGAGGCTTAGGCTAGGATTATATTATGATTGGAGACCTTCCTCATTCCCAATGTGAGCACTTACTGTCCTTAGTGCCCTCCCAGTACCACTCTGGTTATGCTCTGCAAATTCTGGTGTTTGTGCTTTTATTTCCGTTCAGTTCAAAACATGTTGCTAATTTATTTCGAATTTCCTTTTTCACCTATGGGTTATTTAAAAGTGTGCTTAAATTGCCAAGTATTTAAATTTTCTCTTGATATCTATTACTTATTTATAGCTCATTTTTTTGGGAGGGGGCAGAGAACGTCAGTTGGATCATTTCAACTATTTTAACTTTGATGAGATTTGTTTTATTGCACAGCACGTAGTCTGTTTTGATGAATATCTTATGTGCACCTGAAAATGCTGCATATTCTGGTGTTGGATGATGTACCCTACAAATGTCAATTGGGTCGAATTTGTTGATACTGTTTTTTAAATCTCTTACATCCTTAACTGATCTTTTATGTTCTTATTTCACCGCTTGCTGAGAGGTGAGTGTTGCAGCCTCCAGTTCTAGCTGTGAAAATTCCTATTTCTGCTTGCATTTCTGTTGTTTTTTGTTTAAAGTATTTTTGAGGTTCTCTTTGATTGCTGTGTCCTCTTGATTCATCAATTCCTTTTTCATTATGTAATGTCCTTCTTAATCCCTGGTAATGTTCCTTGCTCTGAAATCTCCATGATTTAGCATTAATGTAGTCACTTCAGTTTCTTTTGATTAGAGTTTGCATGATACAACTTTTTCTGTCCTTTGACTTTTAACTGATCTATGCCTTTATATTTAAAGTGAGTTTCAGATTGTGTAAAGTTGGTGCTTGCCTTTTTAAAAAAATATCATCTGGAAGTGCCTGCCTTTAAATTGTGTTTTTTAGCCCATCTGCTTGTTATATTTAATGATATGGCTGGATTTGAATCTAGCTTTTTGCTCTTTATTTTCCATTTGTGTCATCTCTTCCTTGGTCCTCTTTTCTTGACTTCTGAGGGATTGAGTATTTTTAGGACCCTGTTCACCTATTGCTTATTCATTGCCCTTCTCTTGCAGGGTAATTGTTAATTCTCATGTTAGGGGCTAAACATCGTCTTTAGCTCATCAGTCCTTCTTGACATTCTGCCGGTTCTCATGTATTTAATGACTTTCATTTTCATTTTCTTTCCCATTTTTTGTATTGTTTCCAGGTATTTTAATTCTGTGTTCGCTGTGCTCTACACTTGCACTTCCTGGTTTTGCTTTAGCTAATTTGTTATCTTTTAAAGGGATGAAAAATAGGGGTGCCCGGGTGGCTCGGTCGGTTAAGTGACCGACTTCAGCTCAGGTCATGATCTTGCAGTTTGTGAGTTCGAGTCCCACGTCCGGCTCTGTGTTGACAGCTAGGAGCCTGGAGCCTGCTTTGGATTCTGTGGCTCCCTCTCTCTCTGCCCCTCCCCCGCTCGTGCTCTGTCTCTCCCTCTCCCTCTCAAAAATAAATAAACGTTAAAAAAAATGTAAAGGGATGAAAACTAAGAAAAGAGCCTGCTCTCCACACCCTCCTCGTCACCGCTGTGAGCGTGCTTCCGTTGTCTGTGTGCATCAGTTTCCAGCTTGACAACGTCTCTTCTGCCTGTAGAACTGCCTCCAACATTTTTTTTGTCGCCCAGATCTTTTGCCAATAAATCCTTTCAACTCTTGTTCTTCTGCAAAAGTCTATTTCTCCTTCTTTTTGGTAACAGATTTAATAATATGTAAGTCACCCACTTAAAGTGTGAATTCACGGGGTTTTAGTGTATTCACAGAATTTTGCAGCTGTCACCACAAATTTAGAACATTTCTGTCACCCCAAATAGACGCCCTGGACCATTAGCCGTCACTTCTCACTTCCCCTGTCCCAAGCCTGCAGCAACCACTCATCTGCTTTCTTTTTCTGTAGATTTGCCTTTTCTGGCCGTTTCACACAATGTAATCATGTAGCATGTGACCTTTTCTGTCCGGCCTCTTTCATGTAGTGCCACGCTTCCCAGGCGCGTCTATACTAGCCTGTACCGCTACCGTATTCCTACTCACTGCTGGGTGGTGGGCCATCGTATGGCTATGCCGTGTTTTATCGTCCGTCTATCAGTTGGTGGACATCGGTGCTGTTCCCACTTTCTGGCCGTTACGAGTAACGCTGCGGTGACCTTCGCGGTGACGTTCGTGTGGCACATCCCCGGGAGGAGAATTGCTGGGCCACATGGCGTTTAGCTGCGTGAAGAAAACGCACCGTTGTACGTCCCCAACGGTACACAAGGGTTCCAATTTACCCATGTCCTCATTTGTTCTTTTCTGGGTTTTAAAAAATATTTATTTAAAAAAACTTCTTATGGTGGCCGTGTTAATGGACGTGAGGTGGTCGGCTCCTTCATCCCCACAAGGTATTTTTGCCGAGTCTAGAATTCGGGTTTCATGGGTGTTTTTGTTTCGTTTTGTCTTTCTGGCTCTTTGAGCCACGGCCCCATCATCTTCTAGCTAGTTCTTGCCTTGTTCCTCTGCGTGTTGTGTGCTCTCCTCCCTTCATTCTGTTCCAGGTTGTTTCTTTAGTTATGGTTTGCGTCAGTTTGACTCCCGTGTCTACATTTCTCTTTGCCGTTTGCGGATCTGTGAGCTCCGAGTCCGTAAGGTGTTGTGTTTCACTAATTCTGAAGAATCCTCTGTTGTTTCCTTTCTTTATGTTTTCCTTCTCCCTGTTTTCTCTTTGTACTCTGGGAGTCCACCCCCACCTCTTCCAGGCTTCTTGATGTTGCCTGGCCCTGTTAGAGACTCTGTTTTCTTTCTTCTCCTGGGTTTCACATCAGACACCGTCCTGTCTTCAAGTTCACGGAGTCCTTCCGTTGCCAAGTGCGTTCCTCTAATTCTCACTTCTGATGTCATGACCCTTGTTTCTAATGACTGCGTTTGAGCCTCTCTTGTAGTTTCCATTTCCTTGCTGGGTCTCCGTCTTTTCCTTTAGACCCTCGGGCATATACGTTACTGAAATGTCCTGTCCAGTAGCAGCAACAACTCAGCATCTCTGAATCTGGTTCTTCTGATTGCTCGACAATGGGTGGTTTTCCTTGTTTTTTTGTTTTGTTTTATTTTGTTTTGTTCTTTGTTTCCTTTTTTCTGTGTCTTGTAATTTTTTTGTTGAATGTCAGACATTGTAGAAGAACACAGTAGAAGGTATGTATCTGCGGAAAATGATATTAAAACAAATTTTTTTTATTAACGTTTGTTTATTTTTGAGACAGAGCACGAACGGGGGAGGGTCAGAGAGAGGGAGACACAGAATCCGAAACAGGCTCCAGGCTCTGAGCCGTCAGCCCAGAGCCCGACGAGGGGCTCGAACTCACGGACCGCGAGATCGTGACCTGGCTGAGGTCGGACGCTTCACCGACTGCGCCACCCAGGCGCCCCTGGAAAATGATATTTAGCACAGATGTGGACACATCTCTCCTTGTGTCAGTGTGCGGGCTGGAATGAAGGCAGGGAGTAGCTGAGCCGGCTTAGGGACTTGTAGCCTGTCCTTACGGCCAGCCCAGCGCGGGGTTCAGACTCGTCATGGCGGGCTGCCCACACACTGTGCTGGGGGTCTCTTCCGTGCTCCTGCTGCACCTGGCCCCCACACCCCCTGCACCCCCGTACCATGCAGGGGCTCCTTCTGCAGCCTTGCCCCTCTCCCAGCTTGACTGCGGCTGCTTGTTCCTTGGCGTGAGGCTTGTTTTGAGGAAAGGGGAATCTCAGTTTCCTCTGGTGCAGCCTTAGGTCAGTCAAGGCATATGCACCTGAACTTGGGTAGTTGGCCTTGTAAGGGTCCCTGCCTTCCTCCGCAGCGGCCAAGCTCTGCTCTGTTTCAGTGCAGGACCCTGAGCCCCAGTGCCTCCGTCTTCCTCCCCAGGGGCAGGTGTTTGGGGTTTCGACTCTGACCGTAGAGGCAGAGATTTTTTCCTAGTGCCTGGAGCAGGAAGGAAGGAGGGATCTTACTTTTGTCCTGAGCCCAGGGACCCTGCGGACGAGAGGCTTTGCTGCCCTTGTCCCGGTGGCTTATGGCTTTTGCTCTGTGTGCAGGACGGGTTCTGGGGGTGGGGAGAGCCCCGTACCTGTCCCAGGCGGCAGGCGGCCTCTTGCATATCTGCACCAGGGGGGAGCCCCTCCAGCCTCTGCCCTGCCCTCACCCTCTCTCGTGTCTGGACTCCAGCGATTCCAAACTGACCTGCCACGTGCAGCCCTTAGAATTGTGTTAAAATCGGAGCTGATTTCTCCCCACTTCTTTCTCCTGTGCTCCGCCTGATCATGCGCCCGTCTCCCCTCAGGGGGGCTGGTCACCATTTGGAATCTGGTGCTTCGGTTGCCTTGGGACCCCAACTCTTTCATGGGCTCAAGGAAAGACAGGGTTTTGTTTACGGGTGAGACGTTCTTTTGCGATTTCCTACATCTTAAGCAGAGGAGGTTTCTTTGTGATTTTGAAACCCCTTTTTCCCTTCTTTGTAAATTATCTCTTTTGATAGTTACCCGTTGATCTTGTGAGATCTTAGCGTTTTTATTATTGAATTTCACAGTCTTCTAATATAGTAAAGATATTAACTTTTTAATTGGATTTACTGCAAATACTCTTTCAGTGCCTTTTGAGCTTAATTGCACGCCATCTGTAATAGAGAAACGTAAATTTTTAATGTGGTGGAATCTGTCGGCTTTCCCTTTTGTGAATTCCTTTTATCTTCTCTAAGCCCAGGAAGGCCTCTCTCTCCAGAGATTTGAGAGATGCTCTTTTCTCCTTCCCCTGCTTTGATTTTCATCCTCAGCACTCTTTAATCCACTTAGAGTTCCATTGGGTGGGCAGTATTCCATACGTCTATTTTATTTATTTATTTTTTTTTTTTGACGATTAGCCAGCTAATCGCCTGGTGTTCTTAGGTGACGTCCTTCTCCTTACCGTGGAACGTGACGTATGTGGGAGAGAATGGGGCCCGTTTCTGAACGGGGTGATCTTTCTCAGTCGTGAGGTTGGGGTTTTTCTTGCTTAGCAAAAGGACACGGTTTTGACCAGGGAAACTGTTTTCTGTTACAGAGTTTGCCGTGCCTCTGCCAGGCTCTCTCCGGACACCTCGGTCTGAGGGTGTCTCAGCTGTCACTGGGCGGGCCCCCTTTCCTTCCCTGCTGCAGCCCTGGGGCCGGCCACTGGGCTTTAGGACCCACGTTTAACCGTGGGCCTCCGAGTTGTAATGGACAAATACACACGTGTACCCTGAGCGTGAACAGGGTGTTGTGAGACCCTCCAGGCCCGAGGTCAGGCACGCACCCCGGCGCCCCATCCCTCCGACCGGACGTGGAGTGGCCGCCAGGTTGTCTCGAACGGGCCCCGAGGTGCCCGGTTCCCAGGGCCCTCCTCCTGCTGTCGCGCCTCCCGTCTCCCGCTCGCGCTTGTGGCCCGGGGGACGGGGGCGGCATCCTGGGAGCAGCCAAGGAAGGGGAGACGCGGGCCTGGCTTGCAGGGGTCACCATGGGGGGCTGCTGCACGGCTCCAGCCCCACCTCGGGCACCAGTCTCTGTATTAACCTTCTGTGGCTGCCAGCGCGAATTGCCACAAATCTCGGAGCTTAAAGCAGCACGGACCCGCTACGTCGTGGTTCTTCAGCCCGATGTCTGGCGGGGGCTGAGCTGGAGCGTGGCAGGCGGCTCTCCTGTCTGGAGGCTCTGGGGCCCGTGCCCTCGCTCACTCGCTCATTAGTGGCGGTCATCATCTTGCCCATTGTCGAGTGCAGGCTCGATTTCCTCGTGCTTGGGACCTGCAGGCCCCCCACCCCCCGCTTGCGGTGTCTCCTCCCGCGTCCAGGCCAGCGGCTCGGCCCGCGTCTTTCTCAGGCGGCGCCCCTGGGGTCCCGTGGGCCTGGATTGGACCGCAGACCCCATCCCGGGGTCTTGGCCTCCCCCTTGTCACATAAAGAAACCCGTTCACAGGTTCCAGGACTGGGATGCGGCCAATATCGGGGGACCAAGCATTTGCTCTCCTGGCAGAGTGCTCCCTGGGTGTTCACAGCCTGACCGCGGACCCTCTTTCCTCAATTAACACAGTTCTTCTGCTGGGATGGAATAGTCCGGTTTCTAAGACATCTTGTATTCAAAAAAACATCCTGAAACAAATTATTTTCATGGATAAAATGGCAGGGAGCTGAAAATTTCAGATTTATGGTAACCACGTAAATTGTCTACAAAACCCCACTAATAAAGGAAGTTCATCACTGTGGGTATATTTGTAATGGGCAAACACACAATACATACTGGCTAATCGAGACAGACAAAATCAAGCTTAAATGTAAGCCGCGTCAGTAGTAGGTTCCGGGACCTTCCGGGTAAAACGCAGGTCCCGTTACAAGCGGCAGCAGCACTTGCTGAGCTCCGGCCACACACCCGCAGCTGCTCGTGTCTCTGGGCTGTCTGCTACGTGGCCCACTGTCTGCGTCGGGAACGTGGGGACTCGTGCATCCCCAGCAACTGTCCCCCGAGGAGAGAGGTCAGGAAGTAGGTGTTTCTGGACGTCGTCCTGAGCACTTTCCTTTTTCCCAGAAGAGCTGTTTTGGGAGTCAACCCCTGTCGATGCGGGGCGGGGCTGTGCTGTGTGCCTGTGTGGACACGGCTGCCTCCCGGCGTGGGGTCAGAGTCACCTGGTCCTTCCCATTCCTGGGCTCCATCAGACCCCCGCACACACACACAATTAAAACTATAGGCTGACTCTTCTTAAACCATCTGCTCTCTCTCTGCTGCACACCAACATTCATTCCAACCATTACAGCGTTTCCCCCTAAATTATATTTGCAAAACCCTCGCTCTGAGGTGGGTTCCGTGAACACAGTGTTTCCCGAATTCCCCTCTTGGCGGGGACGGGGTCGCTGGCACTGACCTTGTCCTGCCACCGTTAAATTCCCCAAGAGTGACGGGGCAGGGAGGCCCTGCAGCCGCTGTCCTTGGGCGTTGGGCCCCGGCCGCGCTCAGGTCTGTCCCCGCGTGCGGTGCTGTCCCAGATCACACACGCGTGCTGCCCCGCTTCTGAGCTGCGGGCCTGGTGCTGGACCGCTGTCTGTCCTGACTCAGTCCCTGTCTTTCCTTAACGCCCTTGGAGGGCCCTGGCCCCTGATGAGCCGCGCTGTTGTTCACGCACAGTGTAGGACTAGTCGTGGGATCAGCGAGGCCTTCTGTTTGGATATGTGGGCCTCGTGAGCTGAGGAGTCTCAGTGGACCCTGTGACGCTTTCCTGACACCAGGGGACCCGGGAGGCGGGGCACAGCAGGCCTCGCTGAGGCCCCGTGCTAAGGGCCAGGCCTGATGTCTGCTTGAGGCAATGAAATGCAAACCCTTTTGAAATGGGTAAACCCCCCTCCAGACCTCAGGTGAACTCCCAGGAGGCCTGGGAAAGCTCACCGGAACTCCGGCTGGATGCTCCGGGAAGGAGAGTGGGGGAGGCTGCTTTTGTCCATCCGTCTGTCAGTCTGCCTTCTCACCTACCTGAAGATCATCCTTCACATTACTTGTTTCGATCAACTGTTTCCTGTTCATCTGTGCCAGGACCGCGAGAAGGAGCAGCCTGACTCTCGGGTTGGTTTCCGGGGCTGCTCCTCCGACGTAGTGACTGCCTTGTTCCAGGCCATTTTGCTCTTGGCCTCCAGCTCGGGCTGGGGGCTCAGGAGCTGGGTCCCATCCTCAGCCGGGGCCTCCTGAGGGGTCCCGAGCTGAGCGGCGATCCCAGACCACGGCCGCTGTCCTCCGATGGGCTCGGGCGTTAACACACACGCGGAAGAGCACCCCAGACGCTGTGCTTTCAACCCCACGCTGCAGCTCAGTGGCTACCTGGTTTGAGAGCCACAGAAGCTGTCCGTGAGGACAAAGATAGAAAAGATTTCAGTGTTTCACTTAAACTCTTCCTGTATCTGGGGTGATGAATGCAGGAAGCCAGTGTGATGGGACCAGATGCCATCTGCCAACGGGAGGGGGGGCGTCCCCTGGCCCAGGTTTCTGCGGGGAGCCAGGCCCAGAGGCAGTGCTGCAGGTGAGGACAGTTTCCTCAAACAGGTGGCCGGCTCCCACAATCATCTCCTGTAACATCTGCGTCCTCTATCCTGGGAGGTGAGCTGGCAAATTTTAAGTCACACTTGTGACTTAAATTATAACCACTTACATTGTTATTATTATGATAATCGTTATTATTATATGAAGGTGAATACAAGCGTAAGATTTTTCCTTTGATGGAGAAAGGCTTCCGCCTCCAGGAAGGCAGGGTAAACCCAGTTTCTCCTAGCCCTCCCATCAGTACGATGAAGCACTCTGGATATTGGATCTAGAACAAACATAAGAAGGTGGAGAAGGAGGTCCACTAGGGACCCGGGGACCAGGAAGACAGTGGCGAGGGCGGAAGGGCCTGGAGGAGCCTGCCGCCTTCGCCGAAGGGCCAGGAGAGCAGCCTGGTAGCACTTCACTGAGGGGGACGCGCAGACGGCAGACGAGCACGGACAGGTGTCAGTCACGATTAGGAAAAGCAAAGGAAAACCACGGTGAGGTCGTGCCTGGCAAAATGCTGAAATCGAATACAGTGGCACCGAATGCGGGCGAGGAAGCAGGGGAGCCGCGTCCCGCACGCGCTGGGGGCGGGGAGGGACGGTGGTGCGGCCCCTGCGGAGCGCGGTGTGGCGGCTTCTCCAACACCTCAACGCTCAGCCACCACGCGGCCCAGAAACGGCGCTGGCGAGCGTTTGTATTGGAGGAACGAAGACTGTTCCTCAGTCACCCGCAGGTGCGCCTGTACAGCAGCGATGTTAGCGGCGGCCACCCCGCGAACGCCCGGACGTCCTGCGGTGGGCGAGCCGTGACACCCGCCACGGCGGGTCCGCGCCGGGAACACCGCACCGCGGTAAACACAGGGAGCCAGGGCTGCACGCGGTGGGTCCCCGCAAGGCCCCCTGCCGCACGCTTGCGTTTCTGTCACATTCTTGACGTGCAAGACAGAGACGGAGGGCAGGTTCGTGGTTGTCGGGCGAGGAGGGCAAAGGCGGGCGCAGGCTCCCCGGGGGGCACCAGGAGTCCTGTGCACACACTTCGGAGTGAGTGTCCTGGGGCCGTGCCGTTGTCACCTGGGGGCGGTCTGCTCCTGCCCTTGCCGTCAGGGAAGCTCCCACCCCGTGACCTCACGTGGCACGCTTGGACTCTTGACCTCTGCGCCCGGCTTCTAGAAGACACACTTCCGGATGGAGCGGAGGCCTCAGCCTCTGTGTCCCGACAGCGCGGTCTTGTGCAGCCCCGTGGTCGTCGGTGGGAAAGACCCCGGCGTGCCTGTGTGTCCGCCGTCCCAGGGTCGGTGCCGACGGGGGGTCGGCTTCTTCCCCGCCGGCACCCAGGCCCCGAGTGCTGCTCCCCTCCTCCCGAGGCCTGTCCCCACCCCCGCTCCAGTCGCTCTCCTGCCCCACCGATGCGACTGCCTCCCCGTCCGCAGGTGTGGACCCGGTTCTTGTGTCAGCACGTGCTCCCAGACGTGCCTGCGGCCGGTTGACTGCGCTCTGGGTGTCTCTTTTCCAGAACAAGTGCGTTTTGATGGGAGAGGGGTGTGGAGTGGTGGCCCACCTTCTGCCGGGCTCCCCGTGAGGGTCCTGCCTGGAGAGGGGCCCCCCACCGACACCCCACGTGTGCCCGACGCGTGGCCTCGGCCTTTGCCCACTGTCCTCCCAGATGCGCTGCCTGGCACGGGCCCTTGTCCGACTGCCAACAGGGAGCCACAGGCTGTACTCGGAGGGTCCCTGTGGATTTGACAAGTGTCTCCGACCCCCCCCTCCCTGTCGCCTGCCTTGGATTTCCATGGAAATAAGACTTAGGAACATCAGATTATCCTTTCTTCTCCGTAGATAAAATCTTTAACCTGGAAAGGATCTGGGTCAGATACTATCAACTTTACAATACGACCCAGGACACTTGCAAATTACATGGGGCCTTGCCCTGAGCGGTTCGCGGGCAGGCGGTTTTACTGCCATCAGGGACCCTCTCCCTACACGGTTCAGCGAGAACAGGAGCCTGGGCTCCTCGGGGGAGAAACCCTGGAGGCCAGCAGGGACCTGCTGGGGAGCGGCGCTGACCTACCCGCTTCCTGGTTAGCGGCTCCGGTTGGCGGTCGAGGCAAGCGCGTTCATCGACTGTAGAGCTTTGACTCCTTCTAAACCCTCTGAACATACAACCGCTAACAGCGAGAGCAGAGGGAGCTCCTGACCCCGAAACAAAGGTGGGCGGACTGCGCTGTTAACCTACTCATGTAGCGACTTCCTGAAAAAGTGTGACCCACATGGCTGGAGGCAGTGGGCATCGGGTCGGTGCGTGAGCCTGAGGCTTGGACGTGATCCTGCCCCCCCCCCCTTCCTCCCACACACCTGGGTCTCCCGAGCAGGTTGGTGACACTTATGGGGGGGGAGGCGCAAATTCAATCCAGAAAATATTTGAAATGCCCAGTGTTGTGCATTTTAGGGAGCTGGCTCCCCCTTGGGCTGTCGCTGCTGGGTCCCTCCACACCCCTGCCCCCCACCTGCACGCTGACCTGGTGACTGAGCTCTGTCGACAGGAGGCCCGAGGCCTGACCATCAGGGTTGTTCACATCTGTGGTTCAAGCAGTGTTGACCGTGGCCCCGTGGAGACGACACTCCCACCCACCCATGACCTGGTGGGTGGGGGGCTGGTGCAGCCTGCTCTGACCAAACCCTCCACCCCCAGCCCCCGCTTGCAGAGGCCAGTGATTCTCCCAGGCAGGGGTGAGCACTAGGGCGAAAGCATCCAGCAAAGCTCAGGGGCCTCCCAAGGCCTGGTGTCCCCCTCCAGCCACCTCTTCTGTCTGCCAGGGTGACAGGAAAGATGTGGGATCCATGACCTAGACACAATGGTTATAGCCAAGGCTTCACTGGGTGTGGGCACAGGGGGCAAAGCCACGGGGCATACAGAAGCACATAAGACAGAACAGGGGACCCTGGACACCCTCGGTGCCACTTGTCCGTCCCCTGCAGGAGCCTGTCCCCCAACATAGACGGCGGGTGTCTTGGGGGCCAGATGCTTCCTTCCACCAAGCCCTTATCCCGTGCAAGCTTCAAGCTGATATCATCAGCACAAGTAGGACTTGGGGTAAGGCGTGAAAACCCCTCTCCTTCCCCTTGGCAGTGACCTCATCAAGTGCTCCCGGAGGAGGGTGCAGCCTGGGCTGGAAGGAGGAGTCCGTCCGAAATCCCTGCCTGGGGTGTGCGTGAACAGGGCCTGCCAGGTGCCCTCGGAGGACCCGGGGGCGGGGGGGGGGGGTGTGTGTTTCTTCTGTTCCCACTCATTTCCACAAATAATAAAGTCAACACGTTTACCACATGTGTCCCCAGATTGGTGTCGGAGAAAGATACTCACGCTGCATTTGGGGAGATGTCAGGGAGGGCTCGAGACCCCTGGCTGCATCGAAAACTGTCGGGGCAGGGTGGCCAGTACCGAGAGGAGCACTTCAGCCCCCAGGGGCTGGGGGGCGGCGGGCAGGAGCCCTGAGCCCAGGCCAGAGCAATCAGTCTGTGTTGAGCTGTGTGGGAGCGTGTTCCAAGCAGAGCAAAAGGCATGGTGGGCGGAGGGCGCGGGGCAGGGAGGGGAGGGGCCCGTGCCGCCTCAGGGCTGTGGGGCAGGTGTCTGTCTGGAACCCGCGCGCGGGGTGTCTCCCTCTTTAGACACCTGGTGACGCTGGCTGTCTACCCAGGAAAGGCCTGCGCAGTTTCATGGTAAAACACATAATAAACAATGAACCCATTTAGAGAACGTTGAGTAAAGAATTGTTGGGGTGGAAGGCAGCCTTGGCAAATTGTCCAGGAGATTGGGGTTCACTGGAATCTGGGGCGGGCAGCGGGGAGACATGCAGCGTCTTGACCAGGTGAGGGGGAGGCCAGGGCTGTCACCCGAGACTGTGGTCCCTCTTGGGGCGTCGAGGACACAAAAGACACAACCAGGCCAGAGAACGGGAGGAGGAAGGGTTTTGTTTGCAGCAAGTGACGAGAACGCGGGATCCTGCCCAAAGCAGCGTCTCCCTGAATAGCAAACCCGGGGAGGGGTTCACCCGAGGGGCTAACGCTCACCGAGGGGCTTGCGCGCAGGGGCTCCAGCACAGCACGGCACGGTGGCAAAAGTCCAGAGGCGTCGGAGTCTGGGCCGGGGTCACGAGGCCGGCCTGGGGCAGCTCCGCCGGGACCTGAGTGCCCAGGGGGGTTGAGATCCTGCAGAGGTCGCCCCGGAGGGCGCATCCGGCCAGACTTCACCTCCAAACCGGCTCTGGGGGTCGCGCCTCCGATGAGCCGTCCCTCCCTCGTGTGATTAGGTTGCCTCCTGCCTGATGGCGGCTGTTCGTCCTTCTTCCTGCTTTCCCAAGGCGGCTGGGGCCTGAGATGACTTTTCTTCCTCTTCTTTCTTTTTTTTTTTTTTTTCAAGCAGGCTTCATGCCCAGCGTGGAGCCCGATGTGGGGCTTGAACTCAGAACCCTGAGATCAAGACCCGAGCTGAAATCAAGAGTCAGATGCGTAACTGAGTGAGCCACCCAGGCACCCGTGAAATGACTTTTCCCGTGTCCGGAAAGCTGCGTCTGTCTGTCTTTCCAGGCTCCTCGACCCCCTCTGCCCACAGGGCCAGGCTGTGTCTTGAAATGGCGGCGTGGGAGTCACTGCAGAGAACAGCCTGGAGAGAACGTAGGGAGGGTGGTCAGGAGGCCCGGGTCTGGGGGACACGCCGACACTGGTCCCGGGACACAGGGGCTCTGCTCGCAGAGGGCCGTGGGCTGAAGACACCAAGCCCTTGGCCCAAAGCACCAGGCCAGTGGGTCCCAAAGGATGTCCCCGGGCCAGGGCGCTTAAGAGCTTCAGCAGGTGCCCGGGACCAGCATCGCACCCCAGGTGAGGCGTCCAGGACGTGTCACCGAGGCAGGCAGAATGCTGTCACTGGGTGTGTGAAGAGCAGAGTCCTTTTTCTGTCATTTTCTCAAGCGTGATGGGTTTTGGGGTCAAGGCAGCTCCTAGGCCTGGGGTCCTGCCAGGACCCGTGGACTCGGCCTCCGTGAACAGATGGAGCCTCCCCCGACACCGCCCCACCGTGGGCCTCCGCCCCCGTCAGGTGCCCCCACCCAGCTTTCCTTGTGGTGGTTTCCTGCCAGGGATGGCCGGAGCGGGGGCACCCCCAGCCCTCCTCCAGGTCCCTGCTTTTGTTTGTGAACCCCAGCCCTTGTCGTGGTTTGCTTTCCTGCCTGAGCCCTCAGGGTGTGAGCTGCAGGCTTCTTGGCCCAGAACTAGCACGGGTCTAACTGGTCTAACCAGTGGGGCCGGTCTGGGCACAGCAGGTGCCTCACGTGCGCCTTCAGGGGCCCTGTTGGCAGCTGGCAGGTGCCTGGAGGTGTGAATTCCACCCAGACCCTGTGTGAATTCCTTCTTGAGGCCCCCAGGACCCCCAAGCAGGAACTGGGGGGCTTTTCCTCCAGTTTGGATGAGACTTTTAACTTCCTACACACTCCCTCACCCAAATGGAGCCCCGCCACACCACATCGCTGACCCCACCCACAAATGGAGCCACACAGGTCAGAGCCGCCGGGACCCTGTAAAGCGGCTCTGTCTGTTTCCCAGAGCAGAGCCGGCGGAAGACAGCTGTTCTGTTGGCTACTTTTTATCCTCCTTCTCTCCACATGCCCCGGTGCCCGAGCATCAGGCACCTGCAGCTGTCGGGACGCCCGTGACCACCGCAGTGGCAGCGGCGGAGGGGCGGTGCGCGGATGGGGTGCAGGCCTGCCCTAACCAGCCACAGCAGGAGCCCACGGGTCTCAGCGCCAGCTCTGAAGACTCGGGGGGGGGGGGGGGTGGGGGGAGAGTGGGAAAGGTCGCCACAAGCCGGCAGAAGACCCCTGCACACGGAGCTGGAAAATCTGCAAAGCGGTGCCCAGGGGCAACTTAGAATCGAGAGCCTGGCCTCAGCTCCTCCCCTCCCCTCCCCCAAACAAGCTCTTCACGTGACAGGTGGCTGTGGGCAGGGAGACGTGGGCCAGCCACCGGGCTAGGGCGGGGGGACCACGTGCCTGCTGGCATCTCTTCTGAGACACGGCAAAACACCTTTAAACTCTCAGCGGGCCCTTTTCTCTCCTTCCTCGGGAGGCTGCTGCCCTCCCGAGTCCCTCTTCCGGCTCTGCACCCAGGCCCACTGTGAGCCCCTTCCCTCACTGGCCCCCGTCTCCTAGCGGCCGCCTCTCACCGTTGTGCCGCCCGGGCCCCCTGCATCTCTGGAGCTTTGTACTCATTCTGTGTCTCGGGGCCTCAGGGACCGAGCCGGGAGGGAGGACAAAGGCCGTGGGGACACGTCTGGAGAGCCTTTCCCGGGAAGTGCCGATAACCCAGCCCGCGCCCAGGCCCCCACTGTGAAAGCTGAACTTTGACGTCATATCCCAGGTTTGGGAGGGACTGTCCCAGCCTGTCAGCTGGAGCGGGTGGTGGGCACAGGGCGTCTCTGGCCCAGGTCACTTGTTTGGACAACTGTTCTGGTGTCTGTAGTGCAGGAAGGAGGCCTCGGGGGCCAGGGACATTCTTGTCCCCACTGTGTGCAGGGGGCTTCCCGGGTAGTCAGTGTGGAGCAGGACTCCAGCCGTGCCTCCTGCTGTTGAGCCCGGGCCCATACCGTCTGTGCGGTTGGTCGATGGGCCTGCTTCCCGCACTTGGCGCTGGGGCACCGAGGAGACGCAGCCGCAGGCCCGCGGGGTGGTGGCGGGTGGGCGGCCCAGGGCAGCGCCCCTGCTCCGTGGGCTGGATGAGGGTGTGCGTTCACCCCCTAAGTTGGCTCAGGGTGAGAGTGCACGTCCTCCGGGGCGGAGTTCTTGGGCCCCCTGGGGGGGTCTGGGGGTCCCTGCCTCTATGCCTCTGTCTGAGAAGCTCCTGGTTCACACCCACCATCGCCACCAGGATGCCACCCACCCAGGTATGACATTCGGGCCTTAAAGTTGGGTCCCCAGCCTCTCCTTCCAAAGGGGCAGAGAAAGAACTCCTCTCCAGCTCCCCGTTCGTGCCAGGCGCTGAGAAGTGCTTTACTTGTGGGGTCCCCATCAGAGCTGCTGAGTGCAGGGCCGAGGGCCTCTGTGGTCTGCGGCTGGGGACCCTGGGTGCGGTCGGGATGGCTTCCTCAGGGCACAAGATGCCAGCCTTGTCCCACCCCCCGCGGCCCGGCTCCCACCAGCGTATTGAGGCTCCCACCAGGGTCTCGCAGTTCCCACCAGGGTCGCCCGCCTCCCGCCAGGGTCTCGAGGCTCCCATCACGGTCGCAGGAGGCCAGCCTGCTCACCAGGTGTGCTCTCCCTGCAGGTGATGGAGAAAATGTAGCAGATCCACGGTGAGGCGCTACCTGCCCAAGCGTGGTGCGGACAGACCAGCCTAGACGAGCGGCCCTCCCCGGGCCCCCCCCGGGCCACCCTCACCATGTCCAAGAAGGGCACGGGCGGCCGAGGCAAGGGGGACAAGGCGGAGGCCTTCGCTGCACTGCAGGCTGCCAATGAGGAGCTTCGGGCCAAGCTCACCGACATCCAGATTGAGCTGCAGCAGGAGAAGAGCAAGGTGGGCCCCCCACGCCCTGCCCCTCTCACTTCTCCACACCCTCCTGGGCCCTGGGGGTCTGCCCGGAGCCGGGCACGGTGGGGTCTCTGCCCAAGTGCCCGCCAGCTCTCTCCAGGCAGCTGGGGTGCACAGACAGCTCTGGAGAAGAGCGGGGCAGGGGGCGGGCTGGGGTGAGTGAGGGGACCGTGCCGGGTCGGTGCCGGGGCCGCCAGAGGGACCTCAGCCTGTGGCACCATCCTGGGAAGTGTCCCTTCCCCCTGAAGTGGTCACCGTGGAACTGAGCCCACATATAGCAGGCCTGGCCTGTGGATGAAGGAGACAGGCCGGGCTTGCTGTTTCCACGTGCGGTCGGAAACGCGGGGGCGGGCCCGCAGGGGTGGTGGGGCCCAGAGACCACAGTGGGAGGCGCGAGATGGCCCCACCGGACCTCAGCGCTTGGGGTCCTTGAGGCCCATAGGGAAGGCCGGGGCCGGGGCCTCTGGGAGGAGTGTGGGGGGCTGGTCACAGGGCAGCTCAGTGCCAGGCCAAGCCTGGGTGGTGGGCATCCCACCGGCCCGCCGCCCCCCTCGCTGCCGTAAGTCTGCCCTCTGCCCTCTCCCCGTCCGGGGAGGTTCAGAAGAAAGGATTTGGAGAGAGGCGGGTCTGGAGGGGGACGGTTCTTGCGGGAGGCGGGTGGGGGAGGGGATCAGGTGGTTGGGCCCAGTTGCCTAACGCCTGGGTTACCCGCGCGGGTTAAATCATGAATGCTGTACTATTCCGTGCCACATGGTAATGACACGAAATTAGATTCAGTGTCCAACAGACTGGTATTAGGACTCGGCCACGCTGCCCATCTACGTGCCGTCTGCTGGTTCAGCCACGAAGCCCTCGTGACTTCCCGCCAGTCTCTTTACAGGAAGAGCGTGTGGCCCACGCCGGGCGCTTACCCTCTGCCTCAGGTCCCTGCTCCGCACCAAGGGGACAGTAGCAGCACCTTTGGTGCCAGGGAGGGACAGCTCGAGGGGCCCAGGATGAGCTTGCCGCTCCGATGCCATCGGCTGCGGTCACAGCGACCACGTGGCCGCTCCCGTGGCGAGGCGTCCTCTGTGGGCCCACAGGAGAGTCAGAGCCCACGGGGGAGCCCGGCGGCATCGACGTCAGCACGGCTCGGGGTCAGGCAGTCGCCAGGTCGGCAGGGGCGGCACCGAGAGGCGCGGGCGCATGGCGTGGGTGGAGTCAGGGCCAAGGTGCAGCCGTCTGGAGGCCCAGGACCCCGCCTCAGACACCGCTCACGGGTTGTCCAATGGGACGCGGACAGCAAGGCCCTCGTCTCACTGGGTGAAAGTGCTCCTCGTCCAATGCACAGAAGCACCACGCGGAAATCGCCGAGCGGTACTTGCCTCGTGTGCCGACTCTGTGCCCGTTGCCACGGCATTGTCTTCCTGTGCGGTTTTACCAAAACCCACCCATCCCCACAGCCCAGGGGAGCGGGAGGGGGCCGCCTCCTCGCTTGTCAGCGCCCCAGGCCGGCGGGGTCGGAGATCACGCCCTCTCGCTGCTGGGCAAGGGCCCTGGGGCTGGGGCCCTGCCACCATTTATGTTTTGGAACGATGACGTGCCTCTTGGTACAAGATGCAGAAGGAACGGACGAAACGGCCCTGGTGCCCGCTCCGGAGGCCTCGTGTTACAGGCTCCTCGCCGCACGTCCGGGGCCCCTTTCTAACGCAGAGATGAGAGCAGAGTGCCGCCCCCGGGTCCTCTCTCTTCACCACACACAGGCTCCTGGGGGTCCCGCGTGCGGCTCCGGAGCGGCTCCAGCACCCCCTCGCGATCCTGTGCCCGATGTTTGGCCCACACATCCTGGCCGCTTCTGATTTTCGGCTGACGGGGCGCCGTGCAGGGAGCACCCTGTGTGCACGTGTGAGGGTGCTTGCAGAATAAGCTCTCGCAGGTGGCTTTGCTGGGTCCGGCCGCGTGCACGTTTCCAGGGATCGCACGGGCGCCCACACCTGCCCCGCCCCACGCAGGTCCGGTGGGTGACACATTCCTCACGCCTCTTTCCAGTTCCTGCCTGCGCTCCCCCATCTCCCCCAGCAGCCAGTTCAGTAACTCAGGATCCCTTTGGATCCTGAGAAGGTGCCTCCGGCCGGTCTGTCCGCTCAGGCCATCGAGAGGAGCCTCGCTGCAAAAACGCTGCATGTGGGCCGTGAACCACGCACCTCGGTCGTCGTGAAGTGGGGGGTGGAAAACACAGTCCGGTGATCACAACCGTCAATAGCCTCGTCCTCATCAATCCTGAAATCTTTACACGTGCCACAGTTAGTGTCCCTGGTGCACCCACGGGACAGGTTTGCATAACCAGACCCAGAAGGCGGGACTGGCACCTTCTGTCTGGTTTTCGGCATGTTCCAGATGTTCTGGAAGCACCCAGGGAGGAGGGCTTGATTCTGCGCTCACGGTGGAAGTCCGGGGACGGCCACAGGACCCTGTCCTCTTCCGCAAGCCTGCCTGGACGGCGGGAGTCTCACAGAGGCCGTGGAGGCACTGACCCCACCTGCGCACAGCGCCCACCCCTCACCAGGAGTTCCCCGGCGCAGCAAAATTCTGGAGGAGAAACATCTCGTTTTGCAGATTGCAGCTGTCACGGTGGAGAAAGTCGCTGGAAGCCTGGAAAGATGCCAGTAAATGTCGCCGCCAGAGCAGAGCACTCTGGGTCTCGGGACAGCGGTTAATTTGTCACCGAAGGCTGCTTGTGTGAACAGAGACTTGACAGTAAAGAATAAAATGACTCAAATGGAAGCAGGACTGTCCTCCTGCCTGCCCTCTGTCGGGAGATTGAAGCGGGACCATCTCTGGAGAAGAACCTTCTGGAAGGAGGGAGCCAGCTCTGCAGGGAGAGGAGCTCAAAGGGAAGGCCTCACGGGAGCCGCCATGTCCCAGTGAGGGAGACACCAAGGAACAGGAAGGCGGCTGGGCCAGAGGAAGCCAGGCTGGCAGGCACCTGGGGTGCAGTCACCCTACCTGGAAATCGGGGAGGGCGTCTCAGAAGAGGTGGTTTTAGACAGAGACCAGAATGACCAGTAAAGGTGGGTCTGAGGGTGGCTCGCTCTGGGCAGGGCTCACCTGATGCAGTGGCAGGAAAGGCGGTCCAGAGTTCAGGCCATGGTGGCCGTGCAGGTGGCCATATTGTCTGGACCAGGACACCTGGGAGAGCGGAGGGGTCCTGAAGCAGATCAGGACCTACTAGGAGACCATGAACTTAGCCTCAGACTCGGCGTGTGCAGTATCCCGGTCACAAGGTCAGTGTGTTTGTTACACTAAAGCAGTGAAGGTTGCAGTCTTTCCAAACCTAGTGAGGTGGGGGGGTCTAGAAATACCAAGTGTCCTGCCCGTTTGTGATGAGGAGGGGACATAGCAGGAGGCCAGGCAGGGAAGGGCACGGAATGAGGGCAGGAGGCTGGAGCAGAGGCAGCCCACGGCGCGGGGCTGGGTCCACGGGGAATGGTGGCATCAGCTCTGTCCACAGAAGGTGTGGGAGTCGACGGCAGGGACTTAACCGCCAAATCCCCAAATCCTAATTGTGTCCACACCTCCTGTGGGAGACAGTCATTCGCTGCTACAGGCCTGGAACCCAGTCCCCGCCACGGTGCCTGAGGGGCTGCAGGGAAGCTTCAGACTTCTCCTCGTCAGGCGAGACTTGGACATAAATCTCACTGGAAATAGAGCCACATGGGACTTTGGAGACAAAAACATGGTAGGAACAAAATAACGAGCCAGAGAAAAAGTGCCTTCTTCATAAAGCTAATAGCTTGAAAGAACAAAGACTAAGACAGAATGTTCCGGAAACTGGCCTAACATGGGGAAAGGCCACAGGCAACCCGCGTAGAACCTAAGGGGGGTGCATTCAGTCATTCAAAGCAAGGCCTGACTGTGCACCAGCCAGGAAGTGGGCCGTGTAGCCGTGGCACATGTGAAGCGGGCCCTGCTCCCCTGTGGGTCCTCGTGCAGATGGCCAAGTCCTCAGCACCCCATATCTGAGGGGACCGCAGACTATTTCCTGGAAATAAGACCGTAGACAAAAAAAGTCCTTTCCACGTGGCCCACAAGCAACGAGGCAGCGTCCCAGTGGGACTGTTTATCCATTTAACTTAAAATTCTGTCAGCCTCTGAGCAAATTCGTTAAGCAGTATTTGAGAGCCACGAACGTTCATGGCATCAGAAAGGATTACAGCAGCTTCCACCCGTAAATGGGTGTGGAGCAGGATCCCAAAGCCCCTGTCAGGAGACGGAGGACTGTTGGTGGCGTGGCCGGTGCCCGTGGGGCCTGCCCAGCACGGTGGCCTGAGCGCAGGACCCCACCTGCCGGCCCGAGGCCGTGCTGCTGCGTATTGGAGCCGTGCCTTTTCTCTGCGGTTTAAGCCAATCACACGAACTCCGCTCCTAACACACACCTTGATCGCCTGCCTACGTACGCTTCTCCAGCTAAGACTCTAGGTGCACCTCCATTCTGCTCAGGAGGTTGTTGGTGGGAGACTGTGTCCCGACGCCCGGCCGGCTCCATACCGACCCTTCAGGGGAGCACCCGTCCTGTGAGCACCTGCTCTCTGCCGGGCCTGTGCTGGTCACGGGCCACGAGTGGGCCATCCTCGTGGGGCTGAGGTCTGGCCTGAGCGTGAAGCCTGTCTTGACCCAGGAGGGGAGACGGTCGCGCCCACCAGCGAGGCAACGGCGCGCCTGTAGGCAGTGTGCGCCCTCTGTTTCCAGGGCAGGTCCGAGCCACTGGGATGGCAGGCCGGGTGGGGCCCTCCTGTGCCGGCACCCCCACCTCTGGGAAAGGCTGGCTCGGCCCCGTGTGGGACGCGGAGGTGTCGTCAGTGTCCACCCCCACCCCCAGCTCCAAGGTTTCTTCGAAGACTTCGGGCAGCACTGAACACAGTTTCTCTCTGAATTAAACTTGAGGATGGCGAGGCCACGTGTGCTCCGTGGCCGGTGGGTCTTGTCGGGGCAGAGCAGTGGGAAAATGAGAGGAGACACCCTGGGATTCCTCAAGGAAAAGACGCAGAGCCCAGAGAGCAGGGCGGGACCGTCACGGCCACGGAACCGACCACGCAGGCACGGCATGGCCGTGACAGACTGGGAGGGAGCGGGAAGCGTGGGGGAACAGGCGCTCTCGTCATCACGGCGGGCGGGCAGAGCGTGAACATCGCAGCCACTGTGTTCGCCCGACCGCACGCCTCCCGCGGACCAAGTGAAGGAGTGATTATGGGATGTTCTCCCGCCATCCCTGGTTTCCTTGGCAACCAGATTCAGCGCGAGGGAGCGGAGGCGCCGAAGCCGCCAAGAACTGGGACAGAAGCCCCGCGTTTGAGTTGGAAACCGCGTGGGGACTTCAGCGCGTTTTACCACGTGAACGGGGTCCACCGGGAAGGCCTGCCACGGAGACCAGCCCGGAGCAGGGAGCCACCCGGGGCCCGGGCCGTGACTGGAATACCATTTCCCATCGCAAGAAATCAGGGCGACTGGAGGACAGTCGTGGGCAGGAGGTGAGCACGCGGGCCCGGGACGCTCGGCCTGGTGGACAGGAGACAACCGGGGTCACGGGGCGTCCGAAGGGCTCGGGGCCGCCTCTCGCTGGCCGCACACGGGGTGCTCAGGGCGCCAGTAAGGGTGAGGCCAGCAGCGGTTGAAATCGTCAACTGTGTTTAAATCCCTTCTGAGGCCGACGTGGTCCCTTGAAAACTGGGCCCCTTGAAGCAATGGATCCAGCAGGCATCCCGCAGAGTCGGGGGAACCAGCCACCCCAGATGCAGAAACCGCTCAGCCCCGGGACTCTGAAAAGGCAAAGCCGCAGCCCCGCTGGTCGAGAGCCCCAGCCACCAGCCCTGCCGCTGAGCCGCCCACAGCGCGTGGCCACGTAAGGCAGACTTTAATGAGGTCCCGGGAGGCTGCGGCCCGTCGGGAGACAGCTGTGGATCTCGGGGAAACATCTCTACGTGCTTCATTGGTGGAATAACCTTCTCAACGACGCACTATAAAGCTGTCGTGTGTTCCCGAAACAGGCCTGAGTCATGAAGGGCTCCCGGGACTCAGGGTGCCGGCCACTTTGCTCACTGTGTCCGGTGTCGTGACCCGCTCTCGTGGCCGCTGCGAGGCTGCCGTGAGGCTGTCGCCAGCTTTCCGTCAGCCACCTCTCCCCCACCCGTGTGCTCGGGGCCACACGCCTCCCCGCCATCCCGCATCTCCAGTAGGGGAGACTCAGACGCCAAATGGGGAGGAATTCGCAGGCTGCGCGTGGAGGGAGCTTCAGAGGAAGCCCGCTGCGGGAGACAGACGGGGGGCGGACGGCAGAGATGGGAGCCCAGAACCGCAGGCGAGCGAGGCCGCAGACAGTCCTGGGGCGCAGAAGCGTCTCCTGGGAGCGCCCCGTTCTGCTTTTCCTCTGTCTTCAGCGGCCGGTTCCGCAGCAGCCGTGGCGGGGACGCAGGCGCTGAAGGGACCCCGGCCCCGTTTGCTCCCTGTGAGCCGACCGCTCGCATTCTGAGGCACGCGGGGCAGGGCGCTCCGTGCGGGTCTGGGTGTTCAGCAGGCCCTTCGGGCGCTGGCAGACCGTCCCGGGGAGGTCACGGGCACCGGACGGGAGGGCCCCGTTTTCCCCCAGACGGCTTCGACGGTGGTCAGCACTAAACCCTGAACGTTTCTGGTACTCTCTCCTCCGCCCGCCCTCCCAGCTCCGACCGGCACCTGCTCTGAGTGCAGATTCTTGTTCTTTTCTCTGCTGGTTCCGTCCGGGAGGCCGTTCTGGCTCCACCACGTCCAGGCGCGGGACCTCCGGCACCCGACGCTCGGCGTCCGCACCGCACAGTGGGGGCCGTGGCAGCCTCCCACGTGTGCTGACACCGCCCGGAGTGGGCGCCCTCGAGAGTGCAGATTACTAATCGCAGCGCCCTGCCCCCACGACTGAGAACCGCTACCAAAAAGCTGCTTTTCCATGTGTGCTCAGTTCAGTTTAAACTGGACAAAAGGGCAGTTCACGTGGGATGGATAAGGAGTAAATACCCGTGTGCGCTAAGCTCCAACAGCCACCCCATTCTTTGGAGGAAACCCAGAGAGCTGGCCAGGGGCTCGCTCCGCCCCCTGTGCCAGTGTCAGGGGCCTGGACGGCTCAGACAGGGCTCCGGGGCTGGAATTTCCTCCGGCACTGGGGGGTCCAAGCCGTCCGGGGACACTTGCCCTGCAGGAGGGACGCTCCGTCCCAGAGACAGGGATGAATAAGGCACTTTTTGTGCAGGGGCATGAACGGCGGAATCAGCGTGCAGAGGCAGGGCTGGAGACTGCAGGCAAGATTTGCAGGCACTTGGGCAGGGTCCAGGGTCAGAGCTATCGCCCTGGGGGAAGAGCCCACAGTTGCTGGGGTGCCAGTGGCCCTGACGGTGGGGGGGGCTGAAACTCCCCCCAGATGGCGTGGCCGGTGTTGTCCACCCGCAGTGGTGCCCCTGGCTCTGCCTCTACTCTGAATGCACCAGAAGCAGAGAAGAGGGCCGGGCAGGGGCTTCACCCCTGCAGACTCCTCCTCCCGCAGAGAGGGTGGCAGGAGGTGGGTGTGAGACGTGGCTGCCTGGAGTGGGGAGCGGGGAGGGGAGCCAGCTCTAGAGCTGGGGGTTGGGGTTGGATGGCTTGGGGGGACAGCAGCTGAGGACCGTGGCCCCACATGAGGTGCTGTGGATGGGGATGCAGAGTGGAGGTGAGGTGGGAGGGGCAGGCTGGACCCAGGGCAGCTTAGCCTCTGTTTCATCCCGTGTTAGTTCTGAGCACCAACTTTGTACCACGTGTGGGTGGTGTGGTCATTGAGCCAAGGGTGACGTTCTAGATAAAAACAAAAGATGCGGTAAAAAAATCCAAGTGATTCCAAAAATCTAGACGTTACGCGTCATCTAGACAGAGTGCGGCGGCCTGGTTGGGCCTCCCCGTTGGCCAAGACCGTCACAGAAGGTGAGCGTGACACCCTTGTCATGGGGCTGGAAGGTCGTGCCCGAGGGGCCTCCCGCGCCCTCTTCCCGGTGGTTCACCGGAGAGGCGGCCGCTGGGCCCCCTGCACGGCCGGGCCTGGCCACGGGGGAGACGACAGAGCACATCTGTGTGCGCTCACGTGTCTGTGACCTCACCCTCCAGGCTCGCGGTGTTTCCAGCCTCCCGCCCCTGTGGACGCCCACGGGTGCGTGGTCCCACCGCCCGCGGGCAAGGCTTGACTCGGCCTCCAGTCCGCACGTCAAGGAGACGTTCTGGACAGGAGGACGGCTCCCGGCCCGGCAGGAAGGAACCCTGGAGGTCCCCACGCCCGCCCGGCCCCCGGGGCCCGCGGCGGCAGAGGCAGGCTCCGCAGCAGCACGCCTCCGCGGTCTTGTGTTCCAGGTGAGCAGGGTGGAGAGGGAGAAGAACCAGGAGCTGAGGCAGGTGCGGGAGCACGAGCAGCACAAGAGCGCCGTCCTGCTCACCGAGCTGAAGACGAAGCTGCACGAGGAGAAGACGAAGGAGCTCCAGGCCGTGCGGGAGGTGCTGCTGCGGCAGCACGAGGCCGAGCTGCTCAGGGTCATCAAGATCAAGGACAACGAGAACCAGCGGCTGCAGGCGCTGCTGCATGCGCTCCGCGACGGCGCCCCCGACAAGGTCAAGACCGTGCTGCTGTCTGAGGCCAAGGAGGAGGCCAAGAAGGGGTTCGAGGTGGAGAAGATCAAAATGCAGCAGGAGATCTCTGAGCTCAAGGGGGCCAAGAGGCAGGTGGAGGAGGCGCTGACCATCGTGATCCAGGCCGACAAGATCAAGGCCGCGGAAATCAGGAGCGTGTATCACCTCCACCAGGAGGAGATCTCCCGCATCAAGAAGGAGTGTGAGCGGGAGATCCGCAGGCTGGTACGTGCTGCGGGGTCGCGGGGCGGGGGCTGCTGGCGGGGCGGGGGGCGCAGGGCGGGGGGCTGCTGGCGGGGCCTGCTGGGCGTGGGGGGATGTGGGGCGTGGGAGCTCACTGGATCCAGAGGGCTGAGACCAGAAGCCCCCGGTGGGAGGTCCTGGGCCTCCAAGGCCGTGCTGGCATCGATGCCTGTGCACTACCTGGGAAAGCAGCCTCTCCGTCTGGGCCGTAGCAAGCACGTCCCGTCCGGTCGGAAGGGCCAAATGCTGGCAGCTGCCTCTGGGGCGTCCGAATGGCTCCAGGGACCGGCTGGCCATGGCCGGCACCCGTAGACTCCATGTTGTCAGAGACCCAGAGCTAAGAAGTTGAAGAGAATGGTCAGGGTTTGTGAGGGGTTGTGCCTGACCCCCCCTCACTCCCCCGGGAACCTGGACCTCCTCTGTGCTTTTGGGGGAACACCGCTCAAGCATCGAGCCCTGGGTCACCTGTCAGGGGCTTCACCAGGACCCAGCTGGCTTTGCCGCCCATCCCACAGAGGACCCTGGGGGTCCCCTTCATGGGATCAGCAATCTTTCCAGCCGGCACAGCTGTGCACCCAGGGCACCTCTCCCTACTTCGGGGGGCTCTGATTTCCAGACACTGCCCCCAGGCTGTACCGCTTCCCAGATGGGGCGTGGCCCTTGTCCGGACCCGTGGCCCTGAGGTGAGCACAGACTTGTGAACCACACACAGCGCGGCCATGTTGTGCACGTGGGGGTCCTGAACTCTCCCAACCTGGAGGGCCCCCTCCTTTCCCAGAGTGTCCCCTGTTCCGGGTACCCCCCAGACGACTCTCAGCCATGTGTCGGCACCTCCTTGAGCCACCGAGGACCTGGCCAAAATACCACCTCTGAGCAGTGGGGGGTTCCTCACGTGACAGGATGGCCCCTCGGCTCCTCTTCTGCCCCAGAGAGGAACGAAGCCAGTGCCCAGGCTGCTCAAGGAAGGAGGGGCAGGGCGGTCAGTACCCGATGCCCAGTTCCAGGTGGACCCTGTTCACCTCCATGGGATTCACTGTGCACAGGCCAGTGGCCCCATCTCCTTAGCTCAGGACCTGTAACAAAACTAGCAGGTCCCTTGCGGGTCCCTGTGGGTCCCTCACCCCTAGCGTGGATGCCCCGGAGGCAGCTACGGGCAGTGTTTCTAGCCGATTCTTCTGGAGTCTGTTCCAGCTTCTCAAAAACATGCTTAAACGTGTACTCCTTGAAACCTCAGTTTCCACTGTGCTCCCGCCTCTGCCTCGATTGTCCTGGCCAGCTCCTGTTGTGGGCCAATTCACAATGGCGTGGGCAGTGTCAGGGGAGAGCCGGGGGTGGTGACCACAGAAGGGGCTTGCTGGGGCCCTGGAGAAGGGGCGGGCGGCGACCACGGGACCTCCGGACCCCTGGAGGGCCCTGCCACAGCCAACTCAGCACAGTTGGGAGGGGGGAGCATAGGGCCATCCTCCTGGGGGTAATTTGGGGATAAGAGAAGGTCCCGTGGGACACTTGGAGCTTTACCTTGGCTTAAGTGAATCACCGTTTGCCTGACTGTTGCTGTGTTAGCGTTACTCACAAAAGACCCACAGTGACCCCTGGTTCTATTACCTTTGTTATACGTACTTTTGTTTTCCCGGAATTAACTTTCTAAGTGCCTGTTCCTAATTCACCCCGGGATTTCCAGTAAAATGCGCCTCTGCTGTGAGCACGGTGAACAATGAACGATCAGTCCACCCATTGACCTGGTTTCTGAGACACCCCTTCTGGAGCCCTCTGCCTGCCAGCTGCCCCTGCTGCCAGCCCCACCCTCCTCTGCCGTCATCCTGGGAGCCACTCCTCTCTCCTGGGCTAGATTCCTCCCACATCTTCCTCTTTTCTTTTTTTGGAAAAAAAAGAAGCCAAAATTTTATTTATGTTTATTTATTTTTGAGAGAGAGAGAGAGAGAGAGAGAGAGAGAGAGAGAGAGAGAGACAGAGCATGAGTGGAGGGGAGGGGCAGAGAGAGAGGGAGGGGCAGAGAGAGAGGGAGGGGCAGAGAGAGAGGAAGACACAGACTCCGAAGCAGGCTCCAGGCTCTGAGCTGTCAGCACAGAGCCCGACGCGGGGCTCAAACTCACAAACCTTGAGATCATGACCTGAGCTGAAGTCAGACACTTAACCGACTGAGCCACCCAGGGGCCCCCTTCCTCTTTCTTGATCAACGTACTTTCTTATTTCGGAGGAACACATTCTCCAATAGCTTCCTGGAAACAGGGTGGAGATCAATGTTGTAAGACCCTGTGTGTATGAAAGTTTTATTCAACCCTCACACTCGATGCTCTAACTGGGAAGGGAATTATAGGTTGGAAAAACCTTCCATTGGGAATTTGAAGGTATTTCTGCATTGTCTTTTAACTTCCAGTGTTGCCTGAGGAAGTTGGAAAACATTCTGGTTCCTGATCTTCCCGTGGCCCCATTTCACTCCCTGCTGCCCCCTGAAGCTGCAAGGTTCACCCTGTGCCCTGAGCCCTGAGCCCTGCACCCTGAGCCCTATGCCCTGCGCCCTTTGCCCTGTGCCCTGAGCCCTGATCCCTGGGCCCCATGCCCTGAACCCTGCACCCTGCGCCCTCAGCCCTGCAGGGTTCACCCTGCACCCGGAGCCCTGCACCCTGAGCCCTGTGCCCTGAGCTCTAAGCCCTGAGCCCTGTGCCCTGAGCCCTGTGTCCTGCGCCCTGCACCCTGAGCCCTGCACCCTGAGCCCTGTGCCCTGAGCTCTAAGCCCTGAGCCCTGTGCCCTGAGCCCTGTGTCCTGCGCCCTGCACCCTGAGCCCTGCACCCTGAGCCCTGTGCCCTGAGCTCTAAGCCCTGTGCCCTGAGCCCTGCGCCCTGTGCCCTGAGCCCTGTGCCCTGAGCCCTATGCCCTGTCCCCTGAGCCCTGAGCCCCGTGCCCTGAACCCTGTACCCTGCGCCCTGAGCCCTTTGGGGTTCGCCCTGCATCCTGAGCCCTGAGCCCTGTGCCCTGTGCCCTGTGTCCTTAGCCCTGAGCCCTGTGTCCTGAGCTCTAAGCCCTGTGCCCTGAGTCCTGCGCCTTGCACCCTGAACCCTGCACCCTGTGCCCTGAGCCCTGTGGGGTTCACCCTGCACCCTGAGCCTGCACCCTGAGCCCAGTGCCCTGTGCTCTGTGCCCTGAGCTCTAAGCCCTGTGCCCTGAACCCTGCGCCCTGAGCCCTGTGCCCTGTGTCCTGAGCTCTGTGCCCTGTGCCCTGAACCCTGCACCCTGTGCCCTGAGCCCTGCGGGGTTCATCCTGCACCCTGAGCCTTCACCCTGCGCCCTGTACCCTGTGCCCTGTGCCCTGAGCCCTGTGCCCTGTGACCTGAGCCCTGTGCCCTGAGCCCTGTGCCCTGTGCCCTGAGCCCTGCGCCCTGTCCCCTGAGCCCCGTGCCCTGAACCCTGTACCCTGTGCCCTGAGCCCTGTGGGGTTCACCCTGCACCCTGAGCCTTCACCCTGCGCCCTGTACCCTGTGCCCTGTGCCCTGAGCCCTGTGCCCTGTGCCCTGGTGGTGATGCACCTGCTGTATTTGTTCACCCACCACACCACGTGGTTGGGAGCTTTTCTAACTGGAAACTCAGTCACTGGCTTGGGAAATCTCGTGTGATTGTCTCCCCTGCCGTCTTCCTTCCGGACGTCCCATCAGCACGGCACTGGGCCTTTGAGCTGGCGCCCCAGGTTTCCGGTTCTCCCCTCTGGCCTGGCGTTGGCTCTGATTTCTGGGAGATGTCCTCAACTCCGTGTCCTAATTTTCCTACTCAGGCTTTTATTTCTGCCTCCATACACTGAATTCCCCAGCACGTTCCTTCTCTGTAGCCTTCCCGCATCCTCGGAGACGGAAGGCCCCTGGTTTCTCTGAGGCGGTGATGAAAATGGGCTCTGAAAGCGTCTTCTCGTGCCCCTTCCCGCCGGAGGGCGTCCTTGAGCGCCAGGGGGGCTCGTGGGGCTGGCTGTAAGGTGGACTGGAAGAGAGTCTGTGTCACGACGGGGGACTTTTCTTGACCTTTTGTTTCCCCCCCCCCCCCCCCCCCGTGCCCTGAGCTGAGGAAGTTGAGTCAGGGCGATAAGGCCCCCCAAGGAATGAAACTGAAGACATGGGGCCGGAAAGGAAGAATTAAAACATCTTTCTTGCAGGTGCCGTGACCGTAGGGAACCCTAGGGGATTCACCATAAAACCACTAGAACCATTGAAAGAGTTCAGCAGGTTTTCAGGATCGAGATGAATCTGCCAAGATCAGTTGTATTTTCAGGCTCGACACACAACCTGTCCAGAATGAAGTTTGAAAAACGTCCCCCCACAAGGGCATAAAGAGAATAAAGTACGTGGGAGTAAGTTTAACAAAAGATGTGTGGGACCTGCACCCGAAACCACAAAACACAGCTGAACAACACGGAGGGAGATATAGATACACAGACCTTCCTGCCCAGGCTCAGGAAGCTCAGTATTGCTAAGATCCAGTTCTCCCCGAATTAACTTAAAGGTCACAGCCGCGCCTGTCAGAATCCGGCCGCTCTCCTGCTGGCGTGGACAAGCCGGTCTGAAAACTCTAAGACAGCAAGCGCCTCTCCCCACGGGCCATGCGCTGAGGGGTAGCGTCTCCCGATCTAAACCTTTCAGGTTTTCTAATTTGTCCGTCTTTTCCTGTGGGGCCCGTGCTTGTTGGGTCTTGTTTGAGAAATGCTTTTATTCCGAAGCCACGAAGCTTTATCTTTTGGAAACCTTATGGTTTGCCTTTCGTGCAAAAGTCCTTGCCCCAAGCTCATGTGTGCGCGTAGGTGCACATGCGTGTGTGTGTACGTGTGTGCATGTGTGCGTCTGTGTGCGTGTGTGTGTGTGCATGCGTGTTGTAAGGGTCACCTCTGTCAGGCAGCGCGTGTCCCCCGGGGCAGGGGCCATCTGATGGCTCCCCTCTGACCCCTCGAGCCCGTCGTGCGCGAGCTGACCCAGCTTGGTAACCGTGGTGACGTCTGGAGGGCGGGTCGCCTCTCCTCGTTCTTCCGGACAGACTTGACTCTTCTTGGGAGTTTTTCAGACTCCCACAAAAACCTCAAAATCAGTTTCCCTAGATTAAAAACAAATAAACTAAAAACCCGCGGGGATTTTTGTTGGGCTTATGCCCAATCCCTGCTTATGCCCAAACCGTTCAAGGGTACAGTGAACACAATGGCAAAAATCCCACGTATTTATTCATGAGGAAACAAATAAAATGTTGTCACCAATTCACACGAGGATTTGATCTGAAGAGATCTGCGTCCCTGCCTGGCAAAGCTCCCTTGCGGCCCTGGGGACAGGAACCGTGCGTGTGTCTGTGGACAGCAGCATTTGGAGTGCCCACCATCTCTCGGGCGAATGTCCGTGCTCATAGTCATCAACAGCCCAGAGACCCCCCCACCCCAGGCCCAGGTGTGCAGATACGTCCAAAGTATAACACAAACGTGAGCTGGTGTGGCTGGTTCGAGGGTGTGGCCGAGTGTGGTGTCCAGCCTGGGGGGTTGGGGGCAGCCTTGGTTGGGAACGGGTGACCTGGGGACGTTTTTGGACAAGGCGCCCACAGTGGGGCTGGGAGGAGGGTGGAACAGAGGTGGAGGGTGGAGGGTGGAGGGTGGAGGCCCAAGGCGCCTGTGCCCAGCAGACCAGGGTGAGTCTGGGAAAGGTCCTGGCTTGAGGGACGGGCCAGCTGGGGGCTGTCTAGAGGTGGGGCCCAGCCCGGAGGCACAGTGCACAGCCAGGCCCCTTGGTCCAGGGGGAGGACGGCAGCCTCCCGGGCCCTGGCAAGGAGGGAGGACATGACCCCAGTCCCAGGACAGCGCAGCTCTGGGTGCGTAGAGGCTCGCGGTGTCGGCCCAGGGTGACGGTGGCCGGATCTTTCAGGGCTGCCCCCGTGGAAAGGCCCCGATGCTGTCACATGTGAGGATCCTTGACAATCCTACTTCCTTAACAGTCAGGTGGAGTTTGCTGTGGCTCTGGCTACGGCCCCGGCCCGTTCCGGGGTGTGGCACCGCTTCTCAGGGCCTGGGATGCAGGTGTGGAGGCCCCAGAAGGCCAGGGGGCAACCGGTGCCCAAGGCAGCACCGGCCCACGGGAGAAACCGCTGGCTGGTGTGTGGCCCCAGGGCTGGCGCTGGGACCAGGGTGTGTGAGAGCGGCCGGGAGCCGTGCACAGGTCCGTGGACAGACAGGCTGGCGGCTGAGCGAGGCCGGTCCTGGGACGGGGCGCTGCGGCCGCGGGCACCCTGCCCAGGACGCTCGGGAGCGCGCGCGGAGTTCTATGGTGACAATGTTCCACGCGTGGCAGACGCCCTGAACAAGGGGGGCTCTGCTGAGGACTCTGCTGGTGGCAAACCTGGGGCCTGAGTTTCCCCTCCCTCCCCCCCCCCCGCCCACGCCCTGGGGCAGGTCTCACTGGCAGGCTGGCTGGGGGAGGGAGGGAGCTGGGAGGGAGTGGATTTCAGCAAGTGGCGGTGGCCACTTTGTAAAGGCCAGGATGACCCCCAAAGCCAGGGGGTCCCCTGCAGCTACCTGCTCACACTCGCTGGCACCCGGGCCTGGCCACTGCCCCTTTGCCCCACCTCCAGCCCTCGTGTCCTCTGGAACGTGGCTCTGGGTGCTGAAGGGAGGCCGTGGCTGTCCGTGGCCATCTGGCCTGGGGCCACCCTGGTGTGATGGGGCCCCAGCAGCAGGGCTACAGCTTGGCTTGGAGCAGAGCAGAGTCTGTGACAGTTAAGTCCCTGTCTTGACCCGAAGACCCTAAGTCCCGGCTGGAGGCGTGGCACCCTGTGGGGGTCACAGAGGTGTCAAAGAGAAGCCACCTGGAGGGAAGCCAGGACACGGGCAGGGTGACCGCACGCACACCGCAGACACAGCCAGGGCAGGGCTGGGACACGGAGCTCCTGGGGTAGGAGACACCATGAGGTCAGGACTCAGCCACGCCCTCACCTTGCTCCTGTCACCCGAGGGACCATAGGTGTGGCTCCAGGGACACATATCAGATTGCCCGGGGCGGGGGCTGGGGGTGGATTTCAGGAGGTAACTGTGGGTTGAGAACCTCCCTGGTGAGGCCCAGGCCTGCAGGGGCCCCTTGATCTCACAGAAGAGGAGCCTGGAGCTTCAGAAGGTGCTAGAGCCAACTCCTGTCCCACAGTGCCCCTGCAGCAGCCAGGTCAGGGAGGGGCGGGATCCTGGTCGCATTTCCCCCCAAGGCAGAGTCAGTTTGTTCAGGGCTGTGCTGGGCGGGGAAGGGGTGAGGCGCCGGGCCCCCCCGGGGCAGCCGTGACTACTGAACCCGGGAGGGATGTCTGTCTGGCACAGGCAGCTACGGCACACGTCAGTCATTCACACGCTCAGTCAGTTACTAGAAGTTCCATAAAGCCAGACAAGGAGAGGCAAAAACCGATTCTGTCTTTCTCACGGAAGTCTGCGAGGCGTCGTCCCCTCCCCACCCAGGGTCTGGAGCAGCGATCAAGCCCCAGAAAAGATCGCTGTGAAAGGAGACCACGTCCTCCTGGAGCGCTGCTCGCTGGGGGAAGGGGCCCGCTCGCCTTGGTTCCCACGGAGACACAGACTGGCGGCAGTGTGCGAGAGGCCGACTCTGGCGGAGCCTGGCAGGGTCTGGGCAGGGGTGAGCTTTCAGAGGGGACGTTTGCAAACACAGAGGCGACACTGCGTCACAGCCCCCCAGCTGGGTCCTAGGCAAGGTGGGTGACGGAGTATTCCAGCCGCTGGGGCCAGACGCTGCCAAAGAACGTTCGTTCGCTGGCTTCTTTGCTCTGTGAGGAGGGTTCCTCCCTGGAGCAGGTGCAAGGCCAGGGAGGGTCCTGACGGAAGGCCACCCCTCAGGGTCCCCCGCTGCGGTTCCCAGGTGGGAGTGGCCACAAGGGTGCTGGGGCTGGCGCTTGGCACCGCGGGACAGAGGCTCTACCGTGCCTGCCCCGCAGTCAGCTGGCGTGCTTTTAAATGCGGGCTCCCAGGCTCCACCTGGCGGTTCTGGTTCTGTGCATCCCAGCCGAGCCTGCTCTGTCCTGCAGCGGGGGGGAGGGGGGCGTCAGGCGGTGCAGGTCTCCCCCCACCCTCCACAAGGCCCTTCTGGCCTCAGCATCCTCCCGCACACCCCTTCCCCAGGGACCCACCTTCCCAAGGGCTTCCCCTGGTTTCCATCCACCTTCTGTAACTTGGAGAGAGGGAGTGCAGGGTTGGGCATGGGGAGCTCCTGGGGGTAAGGGGAGGGGGAGGGGTGTGGGGAGATGGCAGCGTGGGGGTGTGGAGGGTTGGAGGTGTGGGAGCTCCTGGGGCTGTGGGGGGGGGGTGAGGGTGAGGGGGTGCCTCAGGGGGAGGAGGGGTGCAGCCCCCCACCTCCTGCACTGCCCACCCCCGCTTCCCTGGCCTGGCTGGGTGTTGTATTTGAATATGTGCCCCAAGTCGAAACTGCTCCTAGAAGTGAGGGGCGGGCCCCACACGACCCAGCAAAGCTCTTTCTGTGTCTCACCTGGCATCTGCACCGAGCGCCCAGGCTCCCCTCCACCAGTGGGCTTTCTGGGTGGAAGGGGGTGGCCTCAGCATCTCCTGCCAACGGAGACTGAGCGCAGAACGTGCAGAACCCCATGTTCCATGGAGACAGTCACTGACCGTAAAGTGACTTCCCCCCTTTCAAAAGTGAAATCGTGCCCCTCTGCGAGTGCACGTTTCCTCGAATTCCCTTTGTGGGGGGACCCCCTCCCTTGGCTGCAGCACGTGACCTGCACAGGTGACTTCTCAGGGAGGTCTGCGTTTTGGTCCAAACCGTCGGCTTAAACACCTCATTTAAGTGGGATCTTTGTGTAGAGACTCTTATTTTCTTGAAAGAAAAACGTTTTCTATGAAAGAAAAACGGTTTCTAAAGTATCCGTGTGTGAGTGTAAACGTCAGACCCAGAATACAGCTGCTTATTAATATGATTTTATTTTCCTGGCCCCTTTGTTTTCACTAATTGAGTGTGTTGCCTCTTTCCGCATTTCTGTGTGCCTGAGTAAATGGGAAGTTGGCAATTAAGGATTTCTTTTATTCTGTTCAGTTCATCGCTTGCCTGTGAATGCTGTGATCTGGGCTAATTAGACATCTCATCGCTTTGTTCCTAAGCTGACTTCAGCAGATGGCTGATTTATTAGCTTATTTAGCCTAAAACAGCAAGTGAAGCATCGAGGGGTCCTGTCCTATTCTGTTTTGAAAATATGTTTTAAACTGGGTCTGAAGAATGGGTAGCAGTGGGGTCTGTCCTGCCTCCCGCCCTTTGGCAGCCTGGACGAGGGCCTCGGGGGCAGGTGGCTGCTGTGGGGGGCTGAGCGCTCTAGGGGCAGTGGGGAGGGCTGCGGGCCCCTCACAGCCAGGAGCCCGAGGGCATGTGGAGGCCTGGCCAGATCAGAGGCTCCTGTTCTCCAGGCTGGAACCTACTTGTCCAGAGATCCCTCTCCTCCAAGCTTTGGTTCAAAGCAAGATTAATTACAAATGCAGCTTTGCCGGCAGACAGTGGGGCAGCAGCTGGGCTTCCGTCCACGCCTCGGAGCAAGGAGAGGCTGGAGGCAGGATAGGCGTGTGGGCTCCAGCCCCTTCTGGGCCTAGTGCCCCTCAGAGAGGGGAGGAAAGAGGCAGCGAGGAGCTCTGCTTCTCGTGTCCACAGCCTGCCTGTGTGCAGACGGACCTTGCTGCTCACAACCCCTACTGATGGGGTTCAGGGAACCCGGGAAATCCCCCTGCCATGCCCAACACGGAGCTGGAGGGGGCCTCGTGGACCTGCCAGACAATGCCAGCCCCCGGTGGCCGCCTAGGAGCCCCCGCAGGCCAGCACCCAGGAAGGTGGTCCTGCCAGAGCACAGGGAGGCTGGGAGGGCTGCACAGGGAGGCTGGGAGGGCTGCACGGAGTCTAGGAAGGAGTGTGTGTCAGTTGCATGAGCTCGGACTGACCCAGCAGAGCAGAGCCCCGCCCGGGACGGGGGAGTCCCGCTGCGGCCTGAGCGTCGGGGCTGTCGGTCCAGGGCTACCTGCTTTGCTTCCTTCCGGTCTCAGAGCCGGGAGACGCTGGCGGGGCTGCTGCCGTGGGGACCCTCCCGATGCTTGTTCGTAGCTCTGCTCCATCTGTTTCTATGGTAACCGCAGATCTGTACTCTGCCTGCCTGTGTGATTGTGTTCTGTTCTCCTTGTAGATGGAGGAGATAAAATTTAAAGACAGAGCAGTCTTCGTGCTGGAGAGAGAGTTAGGGGTTCAAGCCGGGCATGCTCAGAGACTGCAGCTCCAAAAAGAGGCTTTAGATGAGCAGCTGTCCCAGGTCAAAGAGGCTGATCGGCACCTGGGCAGCCCCAGGCGGGAACTTCCTTACGCAGGCGGTGCAGGAGACGCCTCAGACCACTCGGGAAGCCCTGTAAGCACCTCCCCACGCTTTGCCTGGTGATCCAGAGTCACAGACAGACACTGCTGCACGTAGCTATGTGGCCCTGCTCTGGCAGCTCCCCAGGGAGTTGAGAGCCTAGGTCCAGAGTCCAGAACCAGAACCTCCTGCCCCGGGGACTGACCATATCTGCAACCCACCAGCCAGACCCCGGACCCTTCGGCTTATCTGGCTCGGCTGGGAGGGCAAACAGACTTCCTGCCTTGCTAATGTGACACAGCACTGGCCGTCACTTGATCACCCCCCCGTGGGCCCCCAAGGCTTCAGGCTTCCAGCTGGAGCCCACCTGCAGCTGCCAGGATCCCCCGGTGGCTCAGGGCCCTTGCTTGCTGGTGCTGGTTCCGGCCCGGGTCTAGCGGGATGAGGCCATCTCCGAGCGCACGGGCTCCTGGCTCCTTACTCGCCCACATCCCCACCAGTCACCCCTCACCCGCTTTTTGTGTGACCATGCCACCTTTCTGCTGCTCTTCGGCCTGCTGTGACAGCGTGGGGGCAGCCAGCAGCCGCAGGGCCGTGACATCATTCATTCGTCATCACTGCTCCTCATTCAGAGCCCTCTGGAGTGGTTCTGGGAAATCTGGGATGGGGGGGGTGGGGAATCTAAATTCCATGGACCCTCAATGCGGGTCCTGCTGGGCCTGCTCCCTAGCCTCTCCTGCACCTGCTGAATGAGGAACCCTTCCTCAGTCCTTCCTGGACATGCATTCGTTTGCTCCGAGGACAAAAGGTTTGAGCTGAGCCAGCCCGAGGACAGCGACATTTCAAGAATAGAAAATGATTTTTTATAATCTTATTATAAATGGCTTAACTGAATTAAATCCTGCTCTGGCACTCGATAGATTGCAGTCAACTCCAGAGAGATTTTGAAACTGGATCAAAACGTTTTCACTGATTTTTGAATGAGGTTCCAGACGTTTCAAAAGTGACCTTTTAGAACCTCAGTGTGAGGGAGCACACTTCTTGGGAAACCGCCCTTTGCAAGCCTTCAGTTGAACTTCTTTTCCTGTGCTCAGGTCACATTGCGAGGGAAACAGGCGCAGGGCGGACCCCCCCCCCCCCCCCCCCCGCCGTGGCCCGCAGCCCCCAGCGCGGCGGCCCGGAGCAGCCACGCCTGTGGTGCCTGCATTTGCTCGCCCTTGCCTGCCTTACACCTCTGCACGCCCCTGGACATTTCCGCTCTTTCCTTCTGTCCCCATTGCGCGGCTTGCGGTGCCCCCGGCGGTGGAGCCAGCAGTCACCTTGCCCCGGGGGTCGGTCCGCACCCGCCCACCCGCCATTTGGAGTCACGGGCGCTCATGACGCGGAACCGCTTTGTTTTCCGTGGTGTGTTGGGATTGCAGAGGTTTTCCACGTCTGTGTCTGTGAACAGTTATTTGCAGTTGATTTTTGTTTTAGGAACAGCAGTTGGATGAAAAGGACGCTCGGCGCTTCCAACTTAAAATTGCAGAGCTGAGCGCGATCATTCGGAAGCTGGAGGACCGAAATGCCTTGCTGTCGGAAGAAAGGAATGAGCTGGTGAGTGGGGGTCTGGGCCCTGCGGGTCTACGGCTGCGGTGTGGGGGAGGGGCAGGGGGCGCCCACTTCCAAAATTCCTTTTGGAGAGGAGGAGCGATAGTTCCAAGGGCAGCGCTTGCGTAAGGCCTCTTGGCTATTCCAATAAAGCTTTATGAACAAAACCGGGGGGGGGGGGGGCGGGGGGCGGGGGCCGGAGGGCGGGGCAGATGCGGGCCTCAGGCACTGGTTGGTTGATCCTGGTTTCTCATTAGTGAGCAAAAGTACCCTCAGACCTGTGTGTCATCTAGGATGAGTGAGGTCCTCACCCCTAGGTGGAGCCATCACGATTAGTCCTAACAGGCCCTGAAATTTCCAGGTGATTGTGTCTGAGGGTGAGCTTCTCCAAGAGCCCTGAGGGGTCACGGGCGGGGGAGTTTACTGCAGCTCTAATTGGCAAAATAGAGCCTTGGCCCCGGACCGTTTCCCTCCACTGTGGCCAAAGCGTATTCTGATCGGTTTGCCGACTCTGTTCAGGGACTGTTGGTCCCATGTCACACTGAAAATCGTGTCGTGTCTTTCAGTTAAAGCGCTTACGAGAAGCTGAGAGTCAGTACAAACCGTTGTTGGATAAAAACAAGCGTCTCACTCGGAAGAATGAAGATCTGTCCCACACTTTGCGTCGGATAGAAAACAAGCTAAAATTTGTCACGCAGGAGAACATAGAAATGGTAAGGGGCCCTGACTGGTCCGTCAGGCCAGCGGGATTGCTCGAGAGCTCACCAGCAGCTAGCGACAAGCTCCCCCACTGCTCACGCGTCCCCGCGGGAGAGGAGGGTCCGAGCACTGCTGGGGAGCGGTCCTGGGCGCCGCCTGGGGGAACCCGGCAGGGAGGTCACTGAGCAAGTCCGGCCCCAGCCCCAGGCCTGCTGCCGGGGTGTAACACGAGGACCTTGGACTGCGCCTGTTCTCACTCTGAAAACTCTCGGGCACAGATGGGGAGAGTCCCAGAACGCCTGCGTGGAGGGGAAGGAGTCGGCCGAGCAGCACCCCGCAGAGGTTGGGGGAGGCTCACTCCTACACATCCACGGAGTGTGGGATGGTTAGCGGGTGTCTCCTGCGTCCCTTCCGTCCCAAAGGCCCCAAGAGGCCGCGGGCGAGAGTTTAGCCAAAGAGTAACTACTCAGTACGATGTTCGGAGCGGGGTGTCCTCAGCACCCGGCTGCAGAAATGCCTTCTTCCCGCGCTGAGCTGGGAAGAGGCGGCGGGTGAGGGATGGCAGGCCGCTCACGCCGCCGCGTCCTGGGTGGGGTGCAGACTCGCCCCGCACGTGTCCCCAGGGCCCTGCAGCCCGCTGCCCCGAGGCCCGAGCAGAGGGGCCCCTGCCCCCCAGCAGACGGGCTGCGCGTGCCCGCTGGCAAAGAAGACCCCGTTCCCCCGTCGCCCGGTCGACCCCTCATCCACCCCCGCGGTCTGCTTGGCTTGGCAGAGACAAAGAGCCGGGATCATAAGGAGACCCAGCTCCTTAAACGACCTGGATCAAAGTCAAGACGAGAGAGAAGTTGACTTCTTGAAACTTCAAATTGTGGAGCAGCAGAACCTCATAGACGAGCTTTCTAAGGTGCCCGGCGTCCCCTCCGCGGGGCACTCGCGTCCCGCCGCGCCACCCCTGCGCCCTCCAGCCTCCGCCCTCCCCATCGCCCTCGGCCCCGCCCCCTCATCTCTTTCCGCCCCGCCCCCATCCCCCTCGGGTCCCGTCCCTCCCTTATCCCTCCGCCCCTCCCCTTATCCCTCCGCCCCTCCCCTTATCCCTCCGCCCCTCCCCTTATCCCTCCGCCCCTCTCCTCATCCCCTCCCTTCTCGTCCTTTCCCTCTCCGCCCCTTCCCCCCCACAACCTCTAAGCCCTTTCCACTCCCTCGTCCCTGGGCCCCACCCTTCTCATCTTCTTCGGCCCCACCTCTCCCGCCTCCAGCCCCTCCCCTCGACCCTGCCCTCCCCTCCCCTCCCTCTGCCCCGCCCCTACAGCTTATCAGCCCCTCCCCTCCACTCCTCCCGTGTCCCTTGGCCCCTCTCCTTCACTCTTTCTTTTTCTCTCTGCCCCCCCGTCTACTCCCTCAATCACATCCCTCCGTTCCCTAGGCCCGTCTGCTCCCCCTGGGCTCCTCCACTCCTCCCTCGGCCCCTCCCCCCCCACCCTCGGTCCCTCCCCTCCTCCTTCCCTAGGTCCTTCTCCTCCCTTCCTCGGCCCCTCCCCTCCCGTCTCCCTAGGCCCGTCCTTTCTCCCTGGGCTCCTCCCTTCCTTCTTCCCTCGGCCCCTCCCGTCCTCCTAGCCCCCTCCTCTTTCCCTGGGTCCCTCCCCCCTCTTTCCCTGGGCCCCTCCCCTCCCCTCCCCCCTCCCTTCGGTCCCTCCGCTCCCAGCTCCCTAGGCCCTGCCTCTCTCCGTAGGCCCCTCCCCTCCTTCCCTCGGCCCCTCCTCTTTCCCTGGGCACCTCCTCTCCTCCTTCCTTGGGCCCCTCCCCTCCTCCTTCCCTGTTCTTCTCCTCCTCCCTCCGTCGGCCCCTCCCCTCCTCCTCCCTTCGGTCCCTCTCCTCTTTCCTCCCTAGGCCCCTCCTCTCCCTCCGTCCCTTACTTCCTTCCTTCCTCAGCCCCTCTCCTTCTCTTTTCCTCGGCCCTTCCCCTCCTCCCTTCGGTCCCTCCCCGCCTTCCTCCCTCAGCCCCTGTCCTCCTAGGCCCCGCCTCTTTCCCTGGGCCCCTCCCCCTCCTTCCTCCCTCGGCCCCTCCCCGCCCACCGGGTCCTTGCATTGGGGAACCCAGCAGGGGAGTCCTCCCGGCCCTCCCTAGGGGCCCCGCTGTCAGGCCCCAGCGCTAAAACTGCGTGGTCCCCTCCTCGCTTTAGACCCGGGGTTTCAAAGGCAGCAATGCCGCAGTGTCAGCTCCTGGGACCCCGGGACAGAGCAGCACACCTGGGGGCTAGCTCGCTTCTCCGTCTGAAGGCCAGAATCCAGTCAAGGTGCGGGCAGGGCCCCGCTGCTTCAGGGAACGCCAGGGCGGGATCCGTTCATCGCCACCTCTCCTCTCTTCTGAGCTCCGCCTGTCTCCGCGGGGCCTGCTCTCTGTGTCCCTCCGGTTGGTTCTCTTCTCTCCTGAGGACACCTGCCCACCCTAATCCGGGATGGTCTCACCTCCAGAGCCCTGACTCAAAGGCGCTATTCCAGATAAGGTCCAGAGACAGGTTCTGGGCATTCCCGGGGAGGGGGGCCCATCCAGCCTGCTACACTGCCCTATCCCTGTGGCCCCTACAGCCCCAGTACAGTTTTGCAAATAGTCCTGCATCAGACCCCCTCCAATTACCCTGCTTGGGGGCCTTCTGCTTCTTGTTGATCTGAATGATCTGTTCAGAGCAAGTGGCCTTGGTCATTCTGTGACCTCCAGGGGCATCCAAAGGGACAGCATCATCTCTTGCTGGTGTGGCTTGTGGCCCAGAAGTGCTGGCCTGGCCTGGCTTGTTGTTTTGTTTTGTTTTTTTTTTAATTTTTGTTCCTGGTTTTTTTAGTAAGCTCTATGCCAATCGTGGGGTTTGAACTCAAGACCTTGAGATCAAGAGTCCCATGCTCCATGGACTGGGCCATCCAGGCGCCCCAAGGCCAGTTGCCCCAAGCAACTTAAGTTGCTTCCAGAGTAGCAGGAAGTTGCCCACTGCGGGCTGCAGGATGGCGTCTCCCCAACACAGCCTTCTCTGGCCGTGCCTGAGAGCTGACCTCTTTATTCAAGCACACAGTGACCATCGATGCCCACGATAATGAGAATCTATGGGGGAATATAGGAAAAGGAAGAAATCTTGGTCAATTACAACTGTACATTACTTCAGTTTCTGAAAGGAAGGTGACAGGACCTCAGCCCTGAGCGGAGGGCCCCTGGGCACTTCTGCAGGTTCACGGTGCCCTTGGGAGGTCAGCTTGGGAGGGAAAAAGGACCGCGAGGGCCAAGTCACATGCTCCCTCTCCAGGCAGTGGGAATCGGTAGAGGTTTGGGGCAGCCAGCAGGCTCGGGGTCTCCCGCAGGAGCAGGTCTGGGCCCCTAGTTCTCTAATATGCTGTTCTCCCTCTAGACCCTCGAAACCGCCGGCTACGTGAAGAGTGTGCTGGTAAGTAATTCTCTCTCCTACATCCACGCCCATTTTCCAGGGCACTTGTCCCTGGGACCCCTGGTGCTGGTGTCTCCTTCCAGTCCAGACAAAGGTGGCTGTGCCCACACAGCACTCACTACCTGCCCAAAGGCTTTGCAGCAGTGGCCGAGAAGCCCATCCATTAGGGTCAGATAGGTGCCCCACATGGCCTTTGGTGATGCCTGCAGGAGCCAGCACCCAGCTTTGCCATCCCTGGGGCACCGCACCCCCACGGGTTTCTCCCCCGCCGGCGTGGTCCAGCAGTCTAAGCGTGGCTGGCGCGTGGTCAGGGCCACGGAAACACCATGTAGCTCCCTGGGGAGAAACGGGATTTTTGTCTCTGCAGCATCCTTCTCCACCTGTGCAGGGATGCCGTTTTCCAGACACCTGCTCAGACAGTGCGGAGCAGGGCTGGGCCACCGTCCCTGCCGGTTCTGGTTCCGGTTCCGGCTCCGGTGTGCGTGCTGCTCAGAGCCCGCCCCCTCCCCCGCACACTCTGAAGGAGGCTTTGCACGCTGAGCAGGGTGTGGGGAGGGGGAGGGCCCCCCCCCCCCCCAACGTGGGCCGTCACTCACTTCAGCCCAAGCAGAAGCCACAGGGCATCAGCGCCTGCAGCGTGATGGTCTCCCTGAGCAGGGCCGTGTGTTCATGAGCATACAGCGTGCCCATCCAGAAAGCACTCTGCAAGTCCGTTAGATGACCGCGCGGGAACATTAACTGAGCTGCTCAACCACTCAGAAAATCTCTTCCACTGGTTTTTGCAGGAGCGAGATAAGCTTTTAAGATTTCGAAAGCAAAGAAAGAAAATGGCGAAACTCCCCAAGGTAAAGGAGACAGCACTGACGTGTGCACACACAAAACGCGTGTTTTTAAAAGCCACTTAACAGGAGTGAGTTTCTCTCTGGAGGTGAAAAGAAGATAATTTTGTTATTTCCTTTTTATTAATGTTTATTTATTTGTTCTGAGAGAAAGAGTGCACGAGCAGGGGAGGGGCGGAGGAAGAGAGGATCTTAAGCAGTGGAACCCGGTGCGGGGCTCGATCCCCCGACCCTGGGATCAGGACCTGAGCAGAAACCAAGAGTCAGACGCTCATCAGGTTGCGTCACGCAGGTGCCCTAATAATTCTGTTATTTTTTTTAAGTTTACTTATTTTGAGAGAGAGAGAGGGAGAGAGAATTCCACGCAGGCTCCACATTGTCAGTGCAGAGCCTGATGCTGGGCTTGAACTGACAAATCGTGAGATCTTGACCTGAGCCGAAATTAAGAGTCACACACACACTTAACCGACTGAGCCACCCAGGCGCCCCAATTGTTTTTAAAAATCGTTACTGTACAATAACCAAAACGAACCCAAATCAATACAATGATTATAATTTTAAATTTAGAAATCCTACCTTGTTGCTTTTAACTTTCCCAGAGAAGATATGATTTCTGATGGCAAGGAGGAGGGGCTAGCCTTGGACCCTGACCTTCCTCTGCCAGCTCGGAGTTAGAGTTCCCTCTTGCGCTGGAGTCCACAGGCCTGCCTCGTCACCACATGGTCCCCGGCCAGCACTGCAGGCTGCAGCACCTGTCTGCTGGCCCCACACAGGTCCCTCCCAGGCATGCCTGCACCCGCAGGGAATTGGAAGCACAATCCTTTTCAACAAATGTGTGCTTTTTATTAGAGGAGACTCAGGAGAGGGGGCACCTGGGGGGCTCAGTGGGTCAAGCGTCCGACTTCGGCTCAGGTCATGATCTCACAGCTTGTGGGTTCGAGCCCTATGTTGGGCTCTGTGCTGACAGCTCAGAGCCTGGAACCTGCTTCTGAGTCTGTGTCCCCCTCTCTCTCTCCGCCCCTCCCTCACTTGTGCTCACTCTGTCTCAAAAACAAATAAATTAACTAATTAATTTTTAAAAAGGAGATTCAGGAGATAGCAACTTGTGTTGCTGCTTTCTGAGAAATGGAACAGCAACTTGTGTGCTGCTTTCTGAGAAATGAGTGTTTTCTCGTTTGGCTTTTGAATGCTCAGTGGTTGTTCCTCACACAGGCTGTGAGATATTCCTTAGGCACAAATGCTGGCTTCTCTGGCCCCCAGAAAGGCCCATGGGAGGAGGGAGAGGGTTTGGGGGTCTCTATCTTTGGGATTACGGCAGAGTATTTAGAGATTTTCTGGAGGCCTGGGAGCCCGGCAGTGCAGTGGTAAGAGTGGGCCTGCTGCTCTCCGCCGGGCCCCTCTGCTCCCCGGGCTTCCGTGAGGCAGGAGTGGGGAGAATCCGGGCAACTGGGATAAAGGCCAGGAGCCCTCAGCGTGCAGGACAGGTTCAGCAGCCGAGGACGGGATGGTGAAGGCAGGGAGCATTGGCCACGGTGCCCTCCAGCCTTAGTGACCGGTGACCCTCATGAGCCTGACCGTGAAGGGCCCCGTTGGGGACTCAGCAGAAGGAGGCCGCGGGGAGCTCCTGGGACCGTCTGGGCCTGTATCCGGGAGAGCGTCGGGGACACTGGCAGGAGGGACTTGGATAGAGTGGACATGGGGTGGGGAGGGCACATGGGTCCGTGTGTGGATTAACCCGGTCCCTCTTGGTCAGAAGCCGGTTGTGGTGGAGACGTTCTTTGGATACGACGAAGAGGCTTCCCTGGAATCTGATGGCTCCTCTGTCTCTTACCAAACGGACAGGACGGACCAGACCCCGTGCACCCCCGATGATGACCTGGATGAGGTAGCGTCCCACGGAGCCTCTGCACGGGCCGGGGCAGGGCTCCGGGGTCCAGGGACCTGGCAAGGAGGGCCACGTGCCTCTCCCTGGCTGCCTGCACCCCTGCCCTCTCGCAGGCTGCCCTGGGGGTCCGGGCCACGCCGAGACGTACATCAAGGCAACAAAAGAATGAGGAGCAGCCCTGTCTTTGATAAAAGCCCAGCCAGCCTGTCCTGCCCAACCCCCCTTCCGGAAGGAACCGCCCTCATACGCAGGCGGACATCTGAGCCCCCTCATGTCGCAGGAAGCCCGTGCTGGGTTTGGTCTGACCCGCCCGGCCCCTGTGGCTGAAGGACACGTAGTGGCAGGCGGTCCACGGACCTGTCCAGGGGCACTCGGGCCATGAGCCAGGCCTCCCCTGGCAGATCCGGGCAGGTGGCCCCATGGCCACCGACCCACGTAGAGACCTAAGCCATGGTAGCCCAGTGCTGCCACTGGACCCGGGGATAAGGAGCAGGGGCCGGGCTCCAGTCACTCTCAGACACAGCCACCCTCCCGCAGCAGACCGGGGTGTTCTCCTTGGAGCAGCAAACACTTCGGGGTCCGCTGGGGCCCCGCCAAGGCAGCCACAGCCCCCTGCCTTTTCCCAGGGGCAGCGGATGTCCTTGCGGCCTGAAGGCATGTGGGGATGGCCGTGGGAAGGGAGCCTGAGCTGTGCGGTGGGGTGGGGAGGAACCGCCTTCTCGGGCCCAGCGCTCACCTGGCCCGCAGGGGGGCCCCAGCTGAGGCCCTGGCTGGGCTCCCGGCCCCTGAGGCTCACCCTGGCCTCAATGCAGCCCGCTGGGCCTTTGTCCCCGGGGGCTCCGGGCTCACCTCCCCGGGGCCCCGGGTAACAGCGTGTCTCCGTGCACCTCTCCAGGGCGTGGCCAAGGAGGAGACGGAGCTGAGGTTCCGGCAGCTGACCATGGAGTACCAGGCCCTGCAGCGAGCCTACGCCTTGCTGCAGGAGCAGGTCGGAGGGACGCTGGACGCAGAGCGAGAAGTTAAGGTCTAACTGACTTCTACTCCACGACGTTCCGGCTCCCGCCGGGGCTCCTCCCCGCTTGACCCCCCGGCCTTGGCAGGGACACTGGCATCGCTTCGCCTTCCGGGCCAAGCCCTCTCCCACGTCCCGCGGTTATTGTCGGGCCCGGCGATGCTCGCCGAGGCCGTCGGGAGCCCGTGTTTGGGAAGTGGCGCCGGCCGTTGGCCGGCCGCAGGTGGGACCCCAGGGCAGCCCCGGGCACAGGTGTGAGCGGTGGCCCCCCCGGAGAGCTGGGTTTGTCCCTCTGGGCACTGCAGTTGGCGGGCAAGGTAAAGTCGGCTTCCTGGCCAACATGCTGGTGGCGCTCCTGGGGCCTCCCGGTAACTGAGGCCCAGAGCCGGGGGAGATCCGGCATCGCAGCTCGGTTCTTGAAACAAGCCAAGATTATTTGTTTGTCCGGTAAACGCTGAGCTCGGATGCCGTGCCCCCCTTTCCCCTGAGCCTCGCCAGGCAGGCCCAGCCGGGAGCAGGTAGTGTCCCCTCCTGTCCCTGCTTCCCTGGACCCTGGGTCAGGTACTCATGGTCCATCCGCCAAAGGCAGGTGCCCTTGCCGGCCGCCAGGGGAGGCCGTGGTGGGGGGCTGTGTCCTGCCGCCCTCCCCCAAACCCCCTTTACCCCCGTCCCTGATGCGTGGCCTGCTCTGCTGGGGCTCAGAGGGCATGCCCAGCATAGAGAGATAAGCTTCGTCCCTGTGGACTGAAGGGGTCTCCTGCCCTGCTGCTGTGGGGCCTGGGGGCCAGCTCTGTCCCCAGCCACACGGGACAACACCACTTAGCCATTTCTGCAACTCTGGCTGGCCGGCTGAGCATGGACATCTTCGAACCAGGGCACAGTGTCAGCGGGGTCCCCTCCCCTAGACCGTATGTGTACTGGCTGCCTGGATAGCCCCTGGGCCTCCAGGGAATCGGGTGGGGACTAGCTAGGACCCCGGCCAGCTTCACTTTCATCTCTGCGGATGGAGAGCAGAGGCCAGGGGAGGGGACGGGGGAGGGAGAGCCTGGGTCCACCGATGTCATGAGGAGAGGCACCCAGGGCCTGGCCAGGGGATACCCTGCCCTCCCCAAGCTGAGGGACCCCTGACCCTATGCCCTCATCTGCCCTGGAAGCTGTTCCCCGGGGAGCAGGAGCACCAGAAGAATGGAGTGCCCTATAGCTTGGACCTCACGAGTGCACATGAACTCCCAGGAGGGCGGTTTGGACCCTCGGGGGCCTTGCACGCACCAGGGCAGTGAGGGTGGGCTTCCACAGGGGGCCCTGGGGGGAGAAAGTGAAGTCAGCAAGCAGAATCCAGGTGAAGCCAGGACCGGCAGAGGGCGCCTGTGCGGGAAGGGAAGGGAAGGGCGTCTGGTCCCTGCTGGGCAGATGGCCAAGCCCTGCCAGTGTCCTCACTGTCGCCCTCGAGACTGGAACCAGCCCCACTGGGCCGCGCCCGGCCACGCCCATCAGCTGTTCGATCCTGTGAACAGACATCCTTCGGCCAGCATGCTCTCAGAGCCAGTCTGCAGGCCGTTCCTGTGGTCTAAGTGAGGTCGCCTGCTTCAAACCAGCCTCAGAGTTCTTCCCTCCGTGCCGAGCACTCCTTGCAAAGGGGAGAACGGCCTCCTCTCCGGTAGCAGAGTTGGTGGAGGCAGAAGGCAGAAGGTCGCTGAGAGTCTCTGTCCCTGTGGGTATGTCCTGGCTTTTAGAGAAAGTTGGATGTATGTCTCCTCCCGTCCTACAGACCCGTGAGCAGCTCCAAGCAGAGGTGCAGAGGGCCCAGACGCGGATAGAGGATCTCGAGCAGACCCTGGCTGAGCAGGGACAGGTGGGTGTGTGGAGCCCAGGTCCCTGGGGGGCTCCAGGGGGTCGGAGGGAGCCTGAGGGGCACGGACTCCTGGGGAGGGCGGCGGCCCGTGTGCGCGCGTGCAGGTAAAAGTTATTGGCTGCACACTGAAGACTCACACCTCAATCAAAAATGTGAAAACTGGAAGGAATCTGTATCCAGAGGAAGGAGACAGCAGCCTTGACGGGGCGGGCACGCGCCCGGCTGAGAGTGCGTGGCCTCTCTGGGCTTGGTCTGGGTGGGCCCCGTCTCTCCCCCAGCTCGGGGCCAGGATTTCAGGCCCCTGGAGATTGTCACTCACTCCCTCACCACCTCGGGGCTCTTGGAACCCCGCAGGAGGGCATCCTCCCGCCCTGGCCACGGGCCTGTGACCTGCTGGATGGCGCAGCTCCAGGTGGAGCCACTATGCGGCTGGACGACGTCCACATAGGGCTGGGAGGGTCTGCCTGGGAGGCGCCTGGCCCAGCACCGAGCCCCGTGCAGACCCACGGCAGTCCTCGACATGTTAACTGCCGGGTGGACGGCCGGCCAGACAAGAGGAGGGCCTGAGTGACACCGGGGCCACACTGTGAGTGCCCTTGCCTGAGCACCCGGCCAGGCTTTGGCGCCAGACTGGCTCGCGCCCCACCACGGCCACCGCATCTCCGCCCGGGGCCACGGCACACTTGGGCTGCAGGAACGGCGTTCTGGAGCTGAGCTGTGTACAGTCCTCACGGACCCTGCCTGGACTTCGAGAGTGAGATCCCTGGGCCCCATGCCATGCTGGATAGGAGCAGCGGTGGTAGCTGGGACATGAGGAGGAGGAGGAAGAGGAGGAGGAGGAGGAGAGGGAGGGACAGGAGGAAGGGGAGGAGGGGGAGGAGGAGGAGGGGGAGGAAGAAGAAGAAGAAAAAGAAGAAGAAGGAGAAAAGACAACGCTGCCTTTCATCTGCTGAGATGAATCTTTCAAGCTTCGAAGATGACTTTGCCGGAAAGAAGCTGGGGCAATAGGCCTTCCTCCTGACACCTGACTGGGAACACTGCGGAGGCAGGGGGCAGGGGGCACCCGGAGACCCTGTGCTTCCCCCAGGGCCTGACCCTGGGGCGGGGTCCGCAGGGCGGCCACACACATCTCTCGCTGTTGCACAAATGCCTCCGTCTGAGTGTCCGAGAGTGAGATGGACCGGGCGCCCCCCTCCCACCCCGTCGAGGGAACCTGGCTCCCGCCGGCTCCAGTCAGGGTCCCCGGACCCGTGACGTCCACGTGGTACCACGTGCCGCTGGTGCCTGGCCGGGAGCGCTGTCCACGTGGGGGTACGAGGGGTCCGCCTGAAGCGGGGCTGCCCCCGTCTGCTCTGTCCGGGCCCCTCCCAGGAGGTACAGGGTGAAATCAGAGGTGTTCATTAGCTGTGCGAATGAGCCGTCCCGGGTGGTCATTGTCAGAAGCTGGGTGTTGAGTCCTTTGGTCGGATCCTCTGTTCTGCTGAATTGTGATTTAAATGCTGACTTTGAGATTAACCCTGTGGCGAATCTGTTTCTCCAATTCGATTCTGCGTCCAAGGACATGAAGTGGATTGAAGAGAAGCAAGCTTTGTATCGAAGGAACCAAGAGCTCGTGGAGAAGGTATGTCTGTGGCCGTCCGACTCTCTGGCTGCCCCTCCCCTGTGCTCCCGGGCGTGTGCGGCCAGTGCTGCTGGGCAGGGGTGGGGCGCTCGGCAGAGCCTCCGTGGCCGCCCCCTCGCCGGGCCTGCTGGCGGCTCACTCCCAGGAGGCCGCCCCCTCCGCCTCCTGGAGACGGTGAGCTGTGCGTCTAGAGCTGCGTCTGGACTCCTGTTTTGTCCCACGGATGGGCTCTGTGGTTGGCGAGGGCCAGGCAGGCTCTGTGGAAGAGTTGTCCTTTCAAAACCACTGGAGTCACCCCATTCAGAAGCCTTGTTGAGCCAGGACACTGTATTCCGGGAAGAGGTCCTTTGAGGGTCCCCGGGAGCTGGGCTTCAGTTTCTGTCACCACTGCGCAACTGTGAGGGTGTGTGACGTAACCAAAGCTTCCCTGGCAGTGGCTGTGGCCATGGCCATGGGCTCTCCTGGCTGTGGCTAACAGGAGGCTCCAAAATGCTGTCGTCCCTGTCACCCCGCCCCCAGACTGGGGCTTTTTGGCTGGAAGAAGGCTTTATGTGACTGGTCAGGAAACACGGTGCACAGCTGGCCAGTGCCTGTTAGTGGCCTGAGCTCCTCCCAGGAGCTGCCTGGCTTCCCCTTGTCCCTGGACGTGAGACGTCCGTTCATGGGCACCTCCGCCTACATCACCACCTCTCTGATCCAGCCCGTTCTTGGGGCCGGTTCAGGGAGGGACCCACAGCACTAAAGGCCGAGGACTGTACATGGTTCGTCAGATGACACTTGGGCAGCTGGGGACCGTCCCCAGTGGGTAGGGCCCAGAGTGCTGTAGCAGGTGGCTCGGAACAGGATGGGAGCCGGAGCTACATGTTCAGAGGCAGAAAGGCCACCAGGGCTTACAGTTGGCTCCCGCAGCCCCGCCATCATCATGCCTACGTGACGGTGCCATTGTGGCCCGTCCCTCCCAGCCACAGCCCTCGCCCTGGGCCAAGGACTTTCCGTGGCATCTGCCGCCCTTACCGAGAAGAGCCAGACTAGGGTGTCCTCACGAGCCTCAGGGCCACCTCCTCGACGGTGCTTCCCACAGACCAGCAGCCCCCAAACCAAGGCCGTGGGTCCCAGTTCAGTCGCCCGCCCCGCCTGAAGCCGTCAGTCCCACGCGGGGCTGTGCTTTGGGTATTATGTCTTGAACAGTGAGTGACACCTACGTGCTTCCCGCTTGTATCTTAGATCAGGACAGCTGTGCTCACCTTCTCTGGTGCTCACCTGCACACGTAAACACGTGTGTGTGCATGGAAATGCTTGTGTGCACACATAACGTTCACGTGCATGCTAAAATTTTGTGTGCCCTTAAACATGCACGTGCACACTCACTCGTGTGCATGCAAACACACGTGCACACTTAAATGTTCTTGCATACACACCCATGAGCACATTTAACCACTGTGCACACTTAAATACTCCCTCGTACACATAACACTTGCGCACACGTAAATGCTTGTGTGTGCACAAAAATACCTACATGCTTGTGTGCACACATACACATTCATTGTACTCCTGTATTCTTCTCATATATGCTTGTGTGCACACACATTTGTATGCATACATTTAAGCACTTCTTACATACACACTCATGTGCACGCAATACATACACGTGCACATTTAAACACACACATGCACAATGTCCACGTGCAAACACTGTGCACACTTCAAACCTGTACTTTTTTCTGGCTACCACAGACGTGGGGTCACATTCTTGGCCTGTGGGTGCTCCCCCACGGCCTCAGCTGTGACACATGCGCTGTGATAAGGCCCTGCCCCTGAATGCACGGCTCCCTTGCTGGGTGCTGAACCCCTGGAACCATCTCTCCACCCACCCCCGAGCATCCCAGCAGGGCATTCGGTTCCCCAAACTCAGTTCGGGGGATGGGTCGAGTCCCCTGCCCGCAGCGGACACCCTTCTGGAACACCCTTTCCTTTCGGGGGGATGGGCCGAGCCCCCGCCCGCAGCAGACACCCTTCTGGAACACCCTCTCCTGTGTTCACAAGGCTGAGTGCCCCAGGATGCGTGGCGCTCACCGTTGGGAGGGCATGAGCCGTGCATGTTTCTGATTCTGTTTAAACAACCTCCTAATTAGTAAAGTTTGCTCTGGAGGGGGTCAGGCAGCGATGGCTCATGGCCCTTCCGTTGCTTCTGGGCCAGCCTGGGCTCTAAGGAGCACTGTCATACAGGGACATCTTACCGTCTCTTCCCTTGATGGGTCCCTTCCCTTCCGCATCTCTGCTCAGATGGCCAGGCCGGGCTCTGGGCTCTCGGGGCTCCTCGCCCCCTGATCTGCCCCTGCGTCCCCCATCCCGATTAACCAACGGCTGGAGACTCAACCCTGTCTCTCTAGGATGGACCCACGTGGACTCCAGCTGGAGTGAGGGCTCTGGGCACTGGGGTGGGTCAGCTGTCCCCACAGAGAGCCAGCAGCTGTCAGGACAGCTGGGGAGTTGACCTGTGACCTCAGGCATCTCGTCTGCCTTTTATCTTACAGATCAAGCAAATGGAGACGGAAGAGGGTCGGTTAAGACACGAGGTTCAGGATGCAAGAGACCAGAACGAGCTGCTAGAGTTCCGGATCCTGGAGCTGGAGGTGCGTCTCAGGGCGGGCGCGGGCGTCAGGGCACCGGCCACCAGCCTGCGGAGCCGGGGTGGGCACAAGGGGCACAGGCCACCAGCTGCGGACGGAGGGAGGCCTGTTGGCCGGTCACTTGGCCTTCCTGACCTGAGCTTTTGTTCATGACCCCAAGAGGGAGGGCCGGAAAGGGGGCTTCTTTCTGCGTGGGGAACCATGGAGGAAACAAGGACAAAATGTACCCCGAAAGAATAAAACATGAGTGTCTGCTTCTAGACCCGTGGGGGCCGGACAATCATGGCTGTGCCTCGTTGAGCTGTGGGGGCCACACGCCTGACCACAGTGGTCGGCCCGGCCGACGTTTCCTTCTTGCTCATTTAAGCCCCTGAGTGCTGGCAGCTGGGTGCCACACGGTGACCAGGCGCCCTTTGTCTGTCCTCTGCCATGACCTTGGCCTCCTGCAGCGGAGGGAGCTGGAGCAAGGCTCCCTCGGGGAAAGGGCCAGCCACGCGTGGACGGCCACATTGCTGCCTTCACCTGCCACTGTCACTGCTCCCCGTGAGGGCAGCTGGGGGCACGGTCCACCTGTGAGGCGTGAGGAAGTGATCTGGACTGGTGTTTGCCCTGCTGGCCGCCTACACACCCCTTGGGGGCCCCCTTCTCAGTCCTGGTCACCATTGGGACCTTTGGTGACGACGAGGGCATGACCCTCGCTGGTGGGAGCGACCACACTTTGTACGATACTGTGAGAAGATGGGGGTCCCCAGGGTCTCGCTGTGGTCGGCCTGTGGAGGACCCGCTCCCTGAGGCCCCCGACAGCCCTGGAGTTCACGGCGGTTGGCAGGTTGCCAGCGGGGGTGGTGACCGAGGAGCAGGGAGCTGAGCCGGATCCCCAGGGCCTGTCTGGGCCGGGAGCTCCCTTCTCCGCCAGCGTCTGTCTGCACAGGGGCCGCCTGCCGCCCTTGGGGCTTCGTTTCACAAACGTGGACCCTATTTGCGGGTCCCCAGCACAGCTCCGCGCCAGCCTCCCACTTTCTGTCCTAGGAAAGGGAGAGGAAGTCGCCCGCCATCAACCTCCACCACACCCCATTCGCGGAAGGGAAGAGCCCCCTCCAGGCCTACTGCGAAGCGGAAGGCGTGACGGTAAGCCCCCCCCCCCCCCGCCCGCGCCCCGTGCTGCCCGCCCGGCTGGCGCTCACCCCAGCCCGTCTGTCCTTCTAGGACATCCTGGTCGCGGAGCTGATGAAGCAGCTGGACATCCTGGGGGATAACGCCGTAAGTGTATGTCGCTCTCCTGACTTGTGCATGCCTCCTCATGCGAGCCACCACCCCCATCAGCCCCCCGGGGTCAGGGGCCCCGTGAGTCCCACCGTGAACCGGCCACAGCTGCCCTGCCCGCCCGCACCCTCCCTGTGGCCATAGCGCTTGGGGCGGCCCCTTTCTCATGTTGTCCCCGCGTCCGGCCCGGTGGTGCCTAGCAGCCAGAGACACGGAGCTCAGCGCTGTGCTCTGCTGGGTGGGGGGGCCTCCGCCCGCACACCGTCCCCTCCGGCAGTGGTACTTCTGGCTAGTGTTTTCTCAGTTTCTGGAATCCTCTCCGTACCCTTGATACTCTGCGGCTCCTTCCTGTACCTTAGATAGCCCAGACTCTTAGGGGTTCCCCTTGGTTT
>NC_062571.1:88662881-88669378 GCF_022837055.1 Prionailurus viverrinus
GGGTTAGGGTTAGGGTTAGGGTTAGGGTTAGGGTTAGGGTTAGGGTTAGGGTTAGGGTTAGGGTTAGGGTTAGGGTTAGGGTTAGGGTTAGGGTTAGGGTTAGGGTTAGGGTTAGGGTTAGGGTTAGGGTTAGGGTTAGGGTTAGGGTTAGGGTTAGGGTTAGGGTTAGGGTTAGGGTTAGGGTTAGGGTTAGGGTTAGGGTTAGGGTTAGGGTTAGGGTTAGGGTTAGGGTTAGGGTTAGGGTTAGGGTTAGGGTTAGGGTTAGGGTTAGGGTTAGGGTTAGGGTTAGGGTTAGGGTTAGGGTTAGGGTTAGGGTTAGGGTTAGGGTTAGGGTTAGGGTTAGGGTTAGGGTTAGGGTTAGGGTTAGGGTTAGGGTTAGGGTTAGGGTTAGGGTTAGGGTTAGGGTTAGGGTTAGGGTTAGGGTTAGGGTTAGGGTTAGGGTTAGGGTTAGGGTTAGGGTTAGGGTTAGGGTTAGGGTTAGGGTTAGGGTTAGGGTTAGGGTTAGGGTTAGGGTTAGGGTTAGGGTTAGGGTTAGGGTTAGGGTTAGGGTTAGGGTTAGGGTTAGGGTTAGGGTTAGGGTTAGGGTTAGGGTTAGGGTTAGGGTTAGGGTTAGGGTTAGGGTTAGGGTTAGGGTTAGGGTTAGGGTTAGGGTTAGGGTTAGGGTTAGGGTTAGGGTTAGGGTTAGGGTTAGGGTTAGGGTTAGGGTTAGGGTTAGGGTTAGGGTTAGGGTTAGGGTTAGGGTTAGGGTTAGGGTTAGGGTTAGGGTTAGGGTTAGGGTTAGGGTTAGGGTTAGGGTTAGGGTTAGGGTTAGGGTTAGGGTTAGGGTTAGGGTTAGGGTTAGGGTTAGGGTTAGGGTTAGGGTTAGGGTTAGGGTTAGGGTTAGGGTTAGGGTTAGGGTTAGGGTTAGGGTTAGGGTTAGGGTTAGGGTTAGGGTTAGGGTTAGGGTTAGGGTTAGGGTTAGGGTTAGGGTTAGGGTTAGGGTTAGGGTTAGGGTTAGGGTTAGGGTTAGGGTTAGGGTTAGGGTTAGGGTTAGGGTTAGGGTTAGGGTTAGGGTTAGGGTTAGGGTTAGGGTTAGGGTTAGGGTTAGGGTTAGGGTTAGGGTTAGGGTTAGGGTTAGGGTTAGGGTTAGGGTTAGGGTTAGGGTTAGGGTTAGGGTTAGGGTTAGGGTTAGGGTTAGGGTTAGGGTTAGGGTTAGGGTTAGGGTTAGGGTTAGGGTTAGGGTTAGGGTTAGGGTTAGGGTTAGGGTTAGGGTTAGGGTTAGGGTTAGGGTTAGGGTTAGGGTTAGGGTTAGGGTTAGGGTTAGGGTTAGGGTTAGGGTTAGGGTTAGGGTTAGGGTTAGGGTTAGGGTTAGGGTTAGGGTTAGGGTTAGGGTTAGGGTTAGGGTTAGGGTTAGGGTTAGGGTTAGGGTTAGGGTTAGGGTTAGGGTTAGGGTTAGGGTTAGGGTTAGGGTTAGGGTTAGGGTTAGGGTTAGGGTTAGGGTTAGGGTTAGGGTTAGGGTTAGGGTTAGGGTTAGGGTTAGGGTTAGGGTTAGGGTTAGGGTTAGGGTTAGGGTTAGGGTTAGGGTTAGGGTTAGGGTTAGGGTTAGGGTTAGGGTTAGGGTTAGGGTTAGGGTTAGGGTTAGGGTTAGGGTTAGGGTTAGGGTTAGGGTTAGGGTTAGGGTTAGGGTTAGGGTTAGGGTTAGGGTTAGGGTTAGGGTTAGGGTTAGGGTTAGGGTTAGGGTTAGGGTTAGGGTTAGGGTTAGGGTTAGGGTTAGGGTTAGGGTTAGGGTTAGGGTTAGGGTTAGGGTTAGGGTTAGGGTTAGGGTTAGGGTTAGGGTTAGGGTTAGGGTTAGGGTTAGGGTTAGGGTTAGGGTTAGGGTTAGGGTTAGGGTTAGGGTTAGGGTTAGGGTTAGGGTTAGGGTTAGGGTTAGGGTTAGGGTTAGGGTTAGGGTTAGGGTTAGGGTTAGGGTTAGGGTTAGGGTTAGGGTTAGGGTTAGGGTTAGGGTTAGGGTTAGGGTTAGGGTTAGGGTTAGGGTTAGGGTTAGGGTTAGGGTTAGGGTTAGGGTTAGGGTTAGGGTTAGGGTTAGGGTTAGGGTTAGGGTTAGGGTTAGGGTTAGGGTTAGGGTTAGGGTTAGGGTTAGGGTTAGGGTTAGGGTTAGGGTTAGGGTTAGGGTTAGGGTTAGGGTTAGGGTTAGGGTTAGGGTTAGGGTTAGGGTTAGGGTTAGGGTTAGGGTTAGGGTTAGGGTTAGGGTTAGGGTTAGGGTTAGGGTTAGGGTTAGGGTTAGGGTTAGGGTTAGGGTTAGGGTTAGGGTTAGGGTTAGGGTTAGGGTTAGGGTTAGGGTTAGGGTTAGGGTTAGGGTTAGGGTTAGGGTTAGGGTTAGGGTTAGGGTTAGGGTTAGGGTTAGGGTTAGGGTTAGGGTTAGGGTTAGGGTTAGGGTTAGGGTTAGGGTTAGGGTTAGGGTTAGGGTTAGGGTTAGGGTTAGGGTTAGGGTTAGGGTTAGGGTTAGGGTTAGGGTTAGGGTTAGGGTTAGGGTTAGGGTTAGGGTTAGGGTTAGGGTTAGGGTTAGGGTTAGGGTTAGGGTTAGGGTTAGGGTTAGGGTTAGGGTTAGGGTTAGGGTTAGGGTTAGGGTTAGGGTTAGGGTTAGGGTTAGGGTTAGGGTTAGGGTTAGGGTTAGGGTTAGGGTTAGGGTTAGGGTTAGGGTTAGGGTTAGGGTTAGGGTTAGGGTTAGGGTTAGGGTTAGGGTTAGGGTTAGGGTTAGGGTTAGGGTTAGGGTTAGGGTTAGGGTTAGGGTTAGGGTTAGGGTTAGGGTTAGGGTTAGGGTTAGGGTTAGGGTTAGGGTTAGGGTTAGGGTTAGGGTTAGGGTTAGGGTTAGGGTTAGGGTTAGGGTTAGGGTTAGGGTTAGGGTTAGGGTTAGGGTTAGGGTTAGGGTTAGGGTTAGGGTTAGGGTTAGGGTTAGGGTTAGGGTTAGGGTTAGGGTTAGGGTTAGGGTTAGGGTTAGGGTTAGGGTTAGGGTTAGGGTTAGGGTTAGGGTTAGGGTTAGGGTTAGGGTTAGGGTTAGGGTTAGGGTTAGGGTTAGGGTTAGGGTTAGGGTTAGGGTTAGGGTTAGGGTTAGGGTTAGGGTTAGGGTTAGGGTTAGGGTTAGGGTTAGGGTTAGGGTTAGGGTTAGGGTTAGGGTTAGGGTTAGGGTTAGGGTTAGGGTTAGGGTTAGGGTTAGGGTTAGGGTTAGGGTTAGGGTTAGGGTTAGGGTTAGGGTTAGGGTTAGGGTTAGGGTTAGGGTTAGGGTTAGGGTTAGGGTTAGGGTTAGGGTTAGGGTTAGGGTTAGGGTTAGGGTTAGGGTTAGGGTTAGGGTTAGGGTTAGGGTTAGGGTTAGGGTTAGGGTTAGGGTTAGGGTTAGGGTTAGGGTTAGGGTTAGGGTTAGGGTTAGGGTTAGGGTTAGGGTTAGGGTTAGGGTTAGGGTTAGGGTTAGGGTTAGGGTTAGGGTTAGGGTTAGGGTTAGGGTTAGGGTTAGGGTTAGGGTTAGGGTTAGGGTTAGGGTTAGGGTTAGGGTTAGGGTTAGGGTTAGGGTTAGGGTTAGGGTTAGGGTTAGGGTTAGGGTTAGGGTTAGGGTTAGGGTTAGGGTTAGGGTTAGGGTTAGGGTTAGGGTTAGGGTTAGGGTTAGGGTTAGGGTTAGGGTTAGGGTTAGGGTTAGGGTTAGGGTTAGGGTTAGGGTTAGGGTTAGGGTTAGGGTTAGGGTTAGGGTTAGGGTTAGGGTTAGGGTTAGGGTTAGGGTTAGGGTTAGGGTTAGGGTTAGGGTTAGGGTTAGGGTTAGGGTTAGGGTTAGGGTTAGGGTTAGGGTTAGGGTTAGGGTTAGGGTTAGGGTTAGGGTTAGGGTTAGGGTTAGGGTTAGGGTTAGGGTTAGGGTTAGGGTTAGGGTTAGGGTTAGGGTTAGGGTTAGGGTTAGGGTTAGGGTTAGGGTTAGGGTTAGGGTTAGGGTTAGGGTTAGGGTTAGGGTTAGGGTTAGGGTTAGGGTTAGGGTTAGGGTTAGGGTTAGGGTTAGGGTTAGGGTTAGGGTTAGGGTTAGGGTTAGGGTTAGGGTTAGGGTTAGGGTTAGGGTTAGGGTTAGGGTTAGGGTTAGGGTTAGGGTTAGGGTTAGGGTTAGGGTTAGGGTTAGGGTTAGGGTTAGGGTTAGGGTTAGGGTTAGGGTTAGGGTTAGGGTTAGGGTTAGGGTTAGGGTTAGGGTTAGGGTTAGGGTTAGGGTTAGGGTTAGGGTTAGGGTTAGGGTTAGGGTTAGGGTTAGGGTTAGGGTTAGGGTTAGGGTTAGGGTTAGGGTTAGGGTTAGGGTTAGGGTTAGGGTTAGGGTTAGGGTTAGGGTTAGGGTTAGGGTTAGGGTTAGGGTTAGGGTTAGGGTTAGGGTTAGGGTTAGGGTTAGGGTTAGGGTTAGGGTTAGGGTTAGGGTTAGGGTTAGGGTTAGGGTTAGGGTTAGGGTTAGGGTTAGGGTTAGGGTTAGGGTTAGGGTTAGGGTTAGGGTTAGGGTTAGGGTTAGGGTTAGGGTTAGGGTTAGGGTTAGGGTTAGGGTTAGGGTTAGGGTTAGGGTTAGGGTTAGGGTTAGGGTTAGGGTTAGGGTTAGGGTTAGGGTTAGGGTTAGGGTTAGGGTTAGGGTTAGGGTTAGGGTTAGGGTTAGGGTTAGGGTTAGGGTTAGGGTTAGGGTTAGGGTTAGGGTTAGGGTTAGGGTTAGGGTTAGGGTTAGGGTTAGGGTTAGGGTTAGGGTTAGGGTTAGGGTTAGGGTTAGGGTTAGGGTTAGGGTTAGGGTTAGGGTTAGGGTTAGGGTTAGGGTTAGGGTTAGGGTTAGGGTTAGGGTTAGGGTTAGGGTTAGGGTTAGGGTTAGGGTTAGGGTTAGGGTTAGGGTTAGGGTTAGGGTTAGGGTTAGGGTTAGGGTTAGGGTTAGGGTTAGGGTTAGGGTTAGGGTTAGGGTTAGGGTTAGGGTTAGGGTTAGGGTTAGGGTTAGGGTTAGGGTTAGGGTTAGGGTTAGGGTTAGGGTTAGGGTTAGGGTTAGGGTTAGGGTTAGGGTTAGGGTTAGGGTTAGGGTTAGGGTTAGGGTTAGGGTTAGGGTTAGGGTTAGGGTTAGGGTTAGGGTTAGGGTTAGGGTTAGGGTTAGGGTTAGGGTTAGGGTTAGGGTTAGGGTTAGGGTTAGGGTTAGGGTTAGGGTTAGGGTTAGGGTTAGGGTTAGGGTTAGGGTTAGGGTTAGGGTTAGGGTTAGGGTTAGGGTTAGGGTTAGGGTTAGGGTTAGGGTTAGGGTTAGGGTTAGGGTTAGGGTTAGGGTTAGGGTTAGGGTTAGGGTTAGGGTTAGGGTTAGGGTTAGGGTTAGGGTTAGGGTTAGGGTTAGGGTTAGGGTTAGGGTTAGGGTTAGGGTTAGGGTTAGGGTTAGGGTTAGGGTTAGGGTTAGGGTTAGGGTTAGGGTTAGGGTTAGGGTTAGGGTTAGGGTTAGGGTTAGGGTTAGGGTTAGGGTTAGGGTTAGGGTTAGGGTTAGGGTTAGGGTTAGGGTTAGGGTTAGGGTTAGGGTTAGGGTTAGGGTTAGGGTTAGGGTTAGGGTTAGGGTTAGGGTTAGGGTTAGGGTTAGGGTTAGGGTTAGGGTTAGGGTTAGGGTTAGGGTTAGGGTTAGGGTTAGGGTTAGGGTTAGGGTTAGGGTTAGGGTTAGGGTTAGGGTTAGGGTTAGGGTTAGGGTTAGGGTTAGGGTTAGGGTTAGGGTTAGGGTTAGGGTTAGGGTTAGGGTTAGGGTTAGGGTTAGGGTTAGGGTTAGGGTTAGGGTTAGGGTTAGGGTTAGGGTTAGGGTTAGGGTTAGGGTTAGGGTTATGGGTTAGGGTTAGGGTTAGGGTTAGGGTTAGGGTTAGGGTTAGGGTTAGGGTTAGGGTTAGGGTTAGGGTTAGGGTTAGGGTTAGGGTTAGGGTTAGGGTTAGGGTTAGGGTTAGGGTTAGGGTTAGGGTTAGGGTTAGGGTTAGGGTTAGGGTTAGGGTTAGGGTTAGGGTTAGGGTTAGGGTTAGGGTTAGGGTTAGGGTTAGGGTTAGGGTTAGGGTTAGGGTTAGGGTTAGGGTTAGGGTTAGGGTTAGGGTTAGGGTTAGGGTTAGGGTTAGGGTTAGGGTTAGGGTTAGGGTTAGGGTTAGGGTTAGGGTTAGGGTTAGGGTTAGGGTTAGGGTTAGGGTTAGGGTTAGGGTTAGGGTTAGGGTTAGGGTTAGGGTTAGGGTTAGGGTTAGGGTTAGGGTTAGGGTTAGGGTTAGGGTTAGGGTTAGGGTTAGGGTTAGGGTTAGGGTTAGGGTTAGGGTTAGGGTTAGGGTTAGGGTTAGGGTTAGGGTTAGGGTTAGGGTTAGGGTTAGGGTTAGGGTTAGGGTTAGGGTTAGGGTTAGGGTTAGGGTTAGGGTTAGGGTTAGGGTTAGGGTTAGGGTTAGGGTTAGGGTTAGGGTTAGGGTTAGGGTTAGGGTTAGGGTTAGGGTTAGGGTTAGGGTTAGGGTTAGGGTTAGGGTTAGGGTTAGGGTTAGGGTTAGGGT
>NC_062572.1:0-12500 GCF_022837055.1 Prionailurus viverrinus
CTAACCCTAACCCTAACCCTAACCCTAACCCTAACCCTAACCCTAACCCTAACCCTAACCCTAACCCTAACCCTAACCCTAACCCTAACCCTAACCCTAACCCTAACCCTAACCCTAACCCTAACCCTAACCCTAACCCTAACCCTAACCCTAACCCTAACCCTAACCCTAACCCTAACCCTAACCCTAACCCTAACCCTAACCCTAACCCTAACCCTAACCCTAACCCTAACCCTAACCCTAACCCTAACCCTAACCCTAACCCTAACCCTAACCCTAACCCTAACCCTAACCCTAACCCTAACCCTAACCCTAACCCTAACCCTAACCCTAACCCTAACCCTAACCCTAACCCTAACCCTAACCCTAACCCTAACCCTAACCCTAACCCTAACCCTAACCCTAACCCTAACCCTAACCCTAACCCTAACCCTAACCCTAACCCTAACCCTAACCCTAACCCTAACCCTAACCCTAACCCTAACCCTAACCCTAACCCTAACCCTAACCCTAACCCTAACCCTAACCCTAACCCTAACCCTAACCCTAACCCTAACCCTAACCCTAACCCTAACCCTAACCCTAACCCTAACCCTAACCCTAACCCTAACCCTAACCCTAACCCTAACCCTAACCCTAACCCTAACCCTAACCCTAACCCTAACCCTAACCCTAACCCTAACCCTAACCCTAACCCTAACCCTAACCCTAACCCTAACCCTAACCCTAACCCTAACCCTAACCCTAACCCTAACCCTAACCCTAACCCTAACCCTAACCCTAACCCTAACCCTAACCCTAACCCTAACCCTAACCCTAACCCTAACCCTAACCCTAACCCTAACCCTAACCCTAACCCTAACCCTAACCCTAACCCTAACCCTAACCCTAACCCTAACCCTAACCCTAACCCTAACCCTAACCCTAACCCTAACCCTAACCCTAACCCTAACCCTAACCCTAACCCTAACCCTAACCCTAACCCTAACCCTAACCCTAACCCTAACCCTAACCCTAACCCTAACCCTAACCCTAACCCTAACCCTAACCCTAACCCTAACCCTAACCCTAACCCTAACCCTAACCCTAACCCTAACCCTAACCCTAACCCTAACCCTAACCCTAACCCTAACCCTAACCCTAACCCTAACCCTAACCCTAACCCTAACCCTAACCCTAACCCTAACCCTAACCCTAACCCTAACCCTAACCCTAACCCTAACCCTAACCCTAACCCTAACCCTAACCCTAACCCTAACCCTAACCCTAACCCTAACCCTAACCCTAACCCTAACCCTAACCCTAACCCTAACCCTAACCCTAACCCTAACCCTAACCCTAACCCTAACCCTAACCCTAACCCTAACCCTAACCCTAACCCTAACCCTAACCCTAACCCTAACCCTAACCCTAACCCTAACCCTAACCCTAACCCTAACCCTAACCCTAACCCTAACCCTAACCCTAACCCTAACCCTAACCCTAACCCTAACCCTAACCCTAACCCTAACCCTAACCCTAACCCTAACCCTAACCCTAACCCTAACCCTAACCCTAACCCTAACCCTAACCCTAACCCTAACCCTAACCCTAACCCTAACCCTAACCCTAACCCTAACCCTAACCCTAACCCTAACCCTAACCCTAACCCTAACCCTAACCCTAACCCTAACCCTAACCCTAACCCTAACCCTAACCCTAACCCTAACCCTAACCCTAACCCTAACCCTAACCCTAACCCTAACCCTAACCCTAACCCTAACCCTAACCCTAACCCTAACCCTAACCCTAACCCTAACCCTAACCCTAACCCTAACCCTAACCCTAACCCTAACCCTAACCCTAACCCTAACCCTAACCCTAACCCTAACCCTAACCCTAACCCTAACCCTAACCCTAACCCTAACCCTAACCCTAACCCTAACCCTAACCCTAACCCTAACCCTAACCCTAACCCTAACCCTAACCCTAACCCTAACCCTAACCCTAACCCTAACCCTAACCCTAACCCTAACCCTAACCCTAACCCTAACCCTAACCCTAACCCTAACCCTAACCCTAACCCTAACCCTAACCCTAACCCTAACCCTAACCCTAACCCTAACCCTAACCCTAACCCTAACCCTAACCCTAACCCTAGACCCTAACCCTAACCCTAACCCTAACCCTAACCCTAACCCTAACCCTAACCCTAACCCTAACCCTAACCCTAACCCTAACCCTAACCCTAACCCTAACCCTAACCCTAACCCTAACCCTAACCCTAACCCTAACCCTAACCCTAACCCTAACCCTAACCCTAACCCTAACCCTAACCCTAACCCTAACCCTAACCCTAACCCTAACCCTAACCCTAACCCTAACCCTAACCCTAACCCTAACCCTAACCCTAACCCTAACCCTAACCCTAACCCTAACCCTAACCCTAACCCTAACCCTAACCCTAACCCTAACCCTAACCCTAACCCTAACCCTAACCCTAACCCTAACCCTAACCCTAACCCTAACCCTAACCCTAACCCTAACCCTAACCCTAACCCTAACCCTAACCCTAACCCTAACCCTAACCCTAACCCTAACCCTAACCCTAACCCTAACCCTAACCCTAACCCTAACCCTAACCCTAACCCTAACCCTAACCCTAACCCTAACCCTAACCCTAACCCTAACCCTAACCCTAACCCTAACCCTAACCCTAACCCTAACCCTAACCCTAACCCTAACCCTAACCCTAACCCTAACCCTAACCCTAACCCTAACCCTAACCCTAACCCTAACCCTAACCCTAACCCTAACCCTAACCCTAACCCTAACCCTAACCCTAACCCTAACCCTAACCCTAACCCTAACCCTAACCCTAACCCTAACCCTAACCCTAACCCTAACCCTAACCCTAACCCTAACCCTAACCCTAACCCTAACCCTAACCCTAACCCTAACCCTAACCCTAACCCTAACCCTAACCCTAACCCTAACCCTAACCCTAACCCTAACCCTAACCCTAACCCTAACCCTAACCCTAACCCTAACCCTAACCCTAACCCTAACCCTAACCCTAACCCTAACCCTAACCCTAACCCTAACCCTAACCCTAACCCTAACCCTAACCCTAACCCTAACCCTAACCCTAACCCTAACCCTAACCCTAACCCTAACCCTAACCCTAACCCTAACCCTAACCCTAACCCTAACCCTAACCCTAACCCTAACCCTAACCCTAACCCTAACCCTAACCCTAACCCTAACCCTAACCCTAACCCTAACCCTAACCCTAACCCTAACCCTAACCCTAACCCTAACCCTAACCCTAACCCTAACCCTAACCCTAACCCTAACCCTAACCCTAACCCTAACCCTAACCCTAACCCTAACCCTAACCCTAACCCTAACCCTAACCCTAACCCTAACCCTAACCCTAACCCTAACCCTAACCCTAACCCTAACCCTAACCCTAACCCTAACCCTAACCCTAACCCTAACCCTAACCCTAACCCTAACCCTAACCCTAACCCTAACCCTAACCCTAACCCTAACCCTAACCCTAACCCTAACCCTAACCCTAACCCTAACCCTAACCCTAACCCTAACCCTAACCCTAACCCTAACCCTAACCCTAACCCTAACCCTAACCCTAACCCTAACCCTAACCCTAACCCTAACCCTAACCCTAACCCTAACCCTAACCCTAACCCTAACCCTAACCCTAACCCTAACCCTAACCCTAACCCTAACCCTAACCCTAACCCTAACCCTAACCCTAACCCTAACCCTAACCCTAACCCTAACCCTAACCCTAACCCTAACCCTAACCCTAACCCTAACCCTAACCCTAACCCTAACCCTAACCCTAACCCTAACCCTAACCCTAACCCTAACCCTAACCCTAACCCTAACCCTAACCCTAACCCTAACCCTAACCCTAACCCTAACCCTAACCCTAACCCTAACCCTAACCCTAACCCTAACCCTAACCCTAACCCTAACCCTAACCCTAACCCTAACCCTAACCCTAACCCTAACCCTAACCCTAACCCTAACCCTAACCCTAACCCTAACCCTAACCCTAACCCTAACCCTAACCCTAACCCTAACCCTAACCCTAACCCTAACCCTAACCCTAACCCTAACCCTAACCCTAACCCTAACCCTAACCCTAACCCTAACCCTAACCCTAACCCTAACCCTAACCCTAACCCTAACCCTAACCCTAACCCTAACCCTAACCCTAACCCTAACCCTAACCCTAACCCTAACCCTAACCCTAACCCTAACCCTAACCCTAACCCTAACCCTAACCCTAACCCTAACCCTAACCCTAACCCTAACCCTAACCCTAACCCTAACCCTAACCCTAACCCTAACCCTAACCCTAACCCTAACCCTAACCCTAACCCTAACCCTAACCCTAACCCTAACCCTAACCCTAACCCTAACCCTAACCCTAACCCTAACCCTAACCCTAACCCTAACCCTAACCCTAACCCTAACCCTAACCCTAACCCTAACCCTAACCCTAACCCTAACCCTAACCCTAACCCTAACCCTAACCCTAACCCTAACCCTAACCCTAACCCTAACCCTAACCCTAACCCTAACCCTAACCCTAACCCTAACCCTAACCCTAACCCTAACCCTAACCCTAACCCTAACCCTAACCCTAACCCTAACCCTAACCCTAACCCTAACCCTAACCCTAACCCTAACCCTAACCCTAACCCTAACCCTAACCCTAACCCTAACCCTAACCCTAACCCTAACCCTAACCCTAACCCTAACCCTAACCCTAACCCTAACCCTAACCCTAACCCTAACCCTAACCCTAACCCTAACCCTAACCCTAACCCTAACCCTAACCCTAACCCTAACCCTAACCCTAACCCTAACCCTAACCCTAACCCTAACCCTAACCCTAACCCTAACCCTAACCCTAACCCTAACCCTAACCCTAACCCTAACCCTAACCCTAACCCTAACCCTAACCCTAACCCTAACCCTAACCCTAACCCTAACCCTAACCCTAACCCTAACCCTAACCCTAACCCTAACCCTAACCCTAACCCTAACCCTAACCCTAACCCTAACCCTAACCCTAACCCTAACCCTAACCCTAACCCTAACCCTAACCCTAACCCTAACCCTAACCCTAACCCTAACCCTAACCCTAACCCTAACCCTAACCCTAACCCTAACCCTAACCCTAACCCTAACCCTAACCCTAACCCTAACCCTAACCCTAACCCTAACCCTAACCCTAACCCTAACCCTAACCCTAACCCTAACCCTAACCCTAACCCTAACCCTAACCCTAACCCTAACCCTAACCCTAACCCTAACCCTAACCCTAACCCTAACCCTAACCCTAACCCTAACCCTAACCCTAACCCTAACCCTAACCCTAACCCTAACCCTAACCCTAACCCTAACCCTAACCCTAACCCTAACCCTAACCCTAACCCTAACCCTAACCCTAACCCTAACCCTAACCCTAACCCTAACCCTAACCCTAACCCTAACCCTAACCCTAACCCTAACCCTAACCCTAACCCTAACCCTAACCCTAACCCTAACCCTAACCCTAACCCTAACCCTAACCCTAACCCTAACCCTAACCCTAACCCTAACCCTAACCCTAACCCTAACCCTAACCCTAACCCTAACCCTAACCCTAACCCTAACCCTAACCCTAACCCTAACCCTAACCCTAACCCTAACCCTAACCCTAACCCTAACCCTAACCCTAACCCTAACCCTAACCCTAACCCTAACCCTAACCCTAACCCTAACCCTAACCCTAACCCTAACCCTAACCCTAACCCTAACCCTAACCCTAACCCTAACCCTAACCCTAACCCTAACCCTAACCCTAACCCTAACCCTAACCCTAACCCTAACCCTAACCCTAACCCTAACCCTAACCCTAACCCTAACCCTAACCCTAACCCTAACCCTAACCCTAACCCTAACCCTAACCCTAACCCTAACCCTAACCCTAACCCTAACCCTAACCCTAACCCTAACCCTAACCCTAACCCTAACCCTAACCCTAACCCTAACCCTAACCCTAACCCTAACCCTAACCCTAACCCTAACCCTAACCCTAACCCTAACCCTAACCCTAACCCTAACCCTAACCCTAACCCTAACCCTAACCCTAACCCTAACCCTAACCCTAACCCTAACCCTAACCCTAACCCTAACCCTAACCCTAACCCTAACCCTAACCCTAACCCTAACCCTAACCCTAACCCTAACCCTAACCCTAACCCTAACCCTAACCCTAACCCTAACCCTAACCCTAACCCTAACCCTAACCCTAACCCTAACCCTAACCCTAACCCTAACCCTAACCCTAACCCTAACCCTAACCCTAACCCTAACCCTAACCCTAACCCTAACCCTAACCCTAACCCTAACCCTAACCCTAACCCTAACCCTAACCCTAACCCTAACCCTAACCCTAACCCTAACCCTAACCCTAACCCTAACCCTAACCCTAACCCTAACCCTAACCCTAACCCTAACCCTAACCCTAACCCTAACCCTAACCCTAACCCTAACCCTAACCCTAACCCTAACCCTAACCCTAACCCTAACCCTAACCCTAACCCTAACCCTAACCCTAACCCTAACCCTAACCCTAACCCTAACCCTAACCCTAACCCTAACCCTAACCCTAACCCTAACCCTAACCCTAACCCTAACCCTAACCCTAACCCTAACCCTAACCCTAACCCTAACCCTAACCCTAACCCTAACCCTAACCCTAACCCTAACCCTAACCCTAACCCTAACCCTAACCCTAACCCTAACCCTAACCCTAACCCTAACCCTAACCCTAACCCTAACCCTAACCCTAACCCTAACCCTAACCCTAACCCTAACCCTAACCCTAACCCTAACCCTAACCCTAACCCTAACCCTAACCCTAACCCTAACCCTAACCCTAACCCTAACCCTAACCCTAACCCTAACCCTAACCCTAACCCTAACCCTAACCCTAACCCTAACCCTAACCCTAACCCTAACCCTAACCCTAACCCTAACCCTAACCCTAACCCTAACCCTAACCCTAACCCTAACCCTAACCCTAACCCTAACCCTAACCCTAACCCTAACCCTAACCCTAACCCTAACCCTAACCCTAACCCTAACCCTAACCCTAACCCTAACCCTAACCCTAACCCTAACCCTAACCCTAACCCTAACCCTAACCCTAACCCTAACCCTAACCCTAACCCTAACCCTAACCCTAACCCTAACCCTAACCCTAACCCTAACCCTAACCCTAACCCTAACCCTAACCCTAACCCTAACCCTAACCCTAACCCTAACCCTAACCCTAACCCTAACCCTAACCCTAACCCTAACCCTAACCCTAACCCTAACCCTAACCCTAACCCTAACCCTAACCCTAACCCTAACCCATAACCCTAACCCTAACCCTAACCCTAACCCTAACCCTAACCCTAACCCTAACCCTAACCCTAACCCTAACCCTAACCCTAACCCTAACCCTAACCCTAACCCTAACCCTAACCCTAACCCTAACCCTAACCCTAACCCTAACCCTAACCCTAACCCTAACCCTAACCCTAACCCTAACCCTAACCCTAACCCTAACCCTAACCCTAACCCTAACCCTAACCCTAACCCTAACCCTAACCCTAACCCTAACCCTAACCCTAACCCTAACCCTAACCCTAACCCTAACCCTAACCCTAACCCTAACCCTAACCCTAACCCTAACCCTAACCCTAACCCTAACCCTAACCCTAACCCTAACCCTAACCCTAACCCTAACCCTAACCCTAACCCTAACCCTAACCCTAACCCTAACCCTAACCCTAACCCTAACCCTAACCCTAACCCTAACCCTAACCCTAACCCTAACCCTAACCCTAACCCTAACCCTAACCCTAACCCTAACCCTAACCCTAACCCTAACCCTAACCCTAACCCTAACCCTAACCCTAACCCTAACCCTAACCCTAACCCTAACCCTAACCCTAACCCTAACCCTAACCCTAACCCTAACCCTAACCCTAACCCTAACCCTAACCCTAACCCTAACCCTAACCCTAACCCTAACCCTAACCCTAACCCTAACCCTAACCCTAACCCTAACCCTAACCCTAACCCTAACCCTAACCCTAACCCTAACCCTAACCCTAACCCTAACCCTAACCCTAACCCTAACCCTAACCCTAACCCTAACCCTAACCCTAACCCTAACCCTAACCCTAACCCTAACCCTAACCCTAACCCTAACCCTAACCCTAACCCTAACCCTAACCCTAACCCTAACCCTAACCCTAACCCTAACCCTAACCCTAACCCTAACCCTAACCCTAACCCTAACCCTAACCCTAACCCTAACCCTAACCCTAACCCTAACCCTAACCCTAACCCTAACCCTAACCCTAACCCTAACCCTAACCCTAACCCTAACCCTAACCCTAACCCTAACCCTAACCCTAACCCTAACCCTAACCCTAACCCTAACCCTAACCCTAACCCTAACCCTAACCCTAACCCTAACCCTAACCCTAACCCTAACCCTAACCCTAACCCTAACCCTAACCCTAACCCTAACCCTAACCCTAACCCTAACCCTAACCCTAACCCTAACCCTAACCCTAACCCTAACCCTAACCCTAACCCTAACCCTAACCCTAACCCTAACCCTAACCCTAACCCTAACCCTAACCCTAACCCTAACCCTAACCCTAACCCTAACCCTAACCCTAACCCTAACCCTAACCCTAACCCTAACCCTAACCCTAACCCTAACCCTAACCCTAACCCTAACCCTAACCCTAACCCTAACCCTAACCCTAACCCTAACCCTAACCCTAACCCTAACCCTAACCCTAACCCTAACCCTAACCCTAACCCTAACCCTAACCCTAACCCTAACCCTAACCCTAACCCTAACCCTAACCCTAACCCTAACCCTAACCCTAACCCTAACCCTAACCCTAACCCTAACCCTAACCCTAACCCTAACCCTAACCCTAACCCTAACCCTAACCCTAACCCTAACCCTAACCCTAACCCTAACCCTAACCCTAACCCTAACCCTAACCCTAACCCTAACCCTAACCCTAACCCTAACCCTAACCCTAACCCTAACCCTAACCCTAACCCTAACCCTAACCCTAACCCTAACCCTAACCCTAACCCTAACCCTAACCCTAACCCTAACCCTAACCCTAACCCTAACCCTAACCCTAACCCTAACCCTAACCCTAACCCTAACCCTAACCCTAACCCTAACCCTAACCCTAACCCTAACCCTAACCCTAACCCTAACCCTAACCCTAACCCTAACCCTAACCCTAACCCTAACCCTAACCCTAACCCTAACCCTAACCCTAACCCTAACCCTAACCCTAACCCTAACCCTAACCCTAACCCTAACCCTAACCCTAACCCTAACCCTAACCCTAACCCTAACCCTAACCCTAACCCTAACCCTAACCCTAACCCTAACCCTAACCCTAACCCTAACCCTAACCCTAACCCTAACCCTAACCCTAACCCTAACCCTAACCCTAACCCTAACCCTAACCCTAACCCTAACCCTAACCCTAACCCTAACCCTAACCCTAACCCTAACCCTAACCCTAACCCTAACCCTAACCCTAACCCTAACCCTAACCCTAACCCTAACCCTAACCCTAACCCTAACCCTAACCCTAACCCTAACCCTAACCCTAACCCTAACCCTAACCCTAACCCTAACCCTAACCCTAACCCTAACCCTAACCCTAACCCTAACCCTAACCCTAACCCTAACCCTAACCCTAACCCTAACCCTAACCCTAACCCTAACCCTAACCCTAACCCTAACCCTAACCCTAACCCTAACCCTAACCCTAACCCTAACCCTAACCCTAACCCTAACCCTAACCCTAACCCTAACCCTAACCCTAACCCTAACCCTAACCCTAACCCTAACCCTAACCCTAACCCTAACCCTAACCCTAACCCTAACCCTAACCCTAACCCTAACCCTAACCCTAACCCTAACCCTAACCCTAACCCTAACCCTAACCCTAACCCTAACCCTAACCCTAACCCTAACCCTAACCCTAACCCTAACCCTAACCCTAACCCTAACCCTAACCCTAACCCTAACCCTAACCCTAACCCTAACCCTAACCCTAACCCTAACCCTAACCCTAACCCTAACCCTAACCCTAACCCTAACCCTAACCCTAACCCTAACCCTAACCCTAACCCTAACCCTAACCCTAACCCTAACCCTAACCCTAACCCTAACCCTAACCCTAACCCTAACCCTAACCCTAACCCTAACCCTAACCCTAACCCTAACCCTAACCCTAACCCTAACCCTAACCCTAACCCTAACCCTAACCCTAACCCTAACCCTAACCCTAACCCTAACCCTAACCCTAACCCTAACCCTAACCCTAACCCTAACCCTAACCCTAACCCTAACCCTAACCCTAACCCTAACCCTAACCCTAACCCTAACCCTAACCCTAACCCTAACCCTAACCCTAACCCTAACCCTAACCCTAACCCTAACCCTAACCCTAACCCTAACCCTAACCCTAACCCTAACCCTAACCCTAACCCTAACCCTAACCCTAACCCTAACCCTAACCCTAACCCTAACCCTAACCCTAACCCTAACCCTAACCCTAACCCTAACCCTAACCCTAACCCTAACCCTAACCCTAACCCTAACCCTAACCCTAACCCTAACCCTAACCCTAACCCTAACCCTAACCCTAACCCTAACCCTAACCCTAACCCTAACCCTAACCCTAACCCTAACCCTAACCCTAACCCTAACCCTAACCCTAACCCTAACCCTAACCCTAACCCTAACCCTAACCCTAACCCTAACCCTAACCCTAACCCTAACCCTAACCCTAACCCTAACCCTAACCCTAACCCTAACCCTAACCCTAACCCTAACCCTAACCCTAACCCTAACCCTAACCCTAACCCTAACCCTAACCCTAACCCTAACCCTAACCCTAACCCTAACCCTAACCCTAACCCTAACCCTAACCCTAACCCTAACCCTAACCCTAACCCTAACCCTAACCCTAACCCTAACCCTAACCCTAACCCTAACCCTAACCCTAACCCTAACCCTAACCCTAACCCTAACCCTAACCCTAACCCTAACCCTAACCCTAACCCTAACCCTAACCCTAACCCTAACCCTAACCCTAACCCTAACCCTAACCCTAACCCTAACCCTAACCCTAACCCTAACCCTAACCCTAACCCTAACCCTAACCCTAACCCTAACCCTAACCCTAACCCTAACCCTAACCCTAACCCTAACCCTAACCCTAACCCTAACCCTAACCCTAACCCTAACCCTAACCCTAACCCTAACCCTAACCCTAACCCTAACCCTAACCCTAACCCTAACCCTAACCCTAACCCTAACCCTAACCCTAACCCTAACCCTAACCCTAACCCTAACCCTAACCCTAACCCTAACCCTAACCCTAACCCTAACCCTAACCCTAACCCTAACCCTAACCCTAACCCTAACCCTAACCCTAACCCTAACCCTAACCCTAACCCTAACCCTAACCCTAACCCTAACCCTAACCCTAACCCTAACCCTAACCCTAACCCTAACCCTAACCCTAACCCTAACCCTAACCCTAACCCTAACCCTAACCCTAACCCTAACCCTAACCCTAACCCTAACCCTAACCCTAACCCTAACCCTAACCCTAACCCTAACCCTAACCCTAACCCTAACCCTAACCCTAACCCTAACCCTAACCCTAACCCTAACCCTAACCCTAACCCTAACCCTAACCCTAACCCTAACCCTAACCCTAACCCTAACCCTAACCCTAACCCTAACCCTAACCCTAACCCTAACCCTAACCCTAACCCTAACCCTAACCCTAACCCTAACCCTAACCCTAACCCTAACCCTAACCCTAACCCTAACCCTAACCCTAACCCTAACCCTAACCCTAACCCTAACCCTAACCCTAACCCTAACCCTAACCCTAACCCTAACCCTAACCCTAACCCTAACCCTAACCCTAACCCTAACCCTAACCCTAACCCTAACCCTAACCCTAACCCTAACCCTAACCCTAACCCTAACCCTAACCCTAACCCTAACCCTAACCCTAACCCTAACCCTAACCCTAACCCTAACCCTAACCCTAACCCTAACCCTAACCCTAACCCTAACCCTAACCCTAACCCTAACCCTAACCCTAACCCTAACCCTAACCCTAACCCTAACCCTAACCCTAACCCTAACCCTAACCCTAACCCTAACCCTAACCCTAACCCTAACCCTAACCCTAACCCTAACCCTAACCCTAACCCTAACCCTAACCCTAACCCTAACCCTAACCCTAACCCTAACCCTAACCCTAACCCTAACCCTAACCCTAACCCTAACCCTAACCCTAACCCTAACCCTAACCCTAACCCTAACCCTAACCCTAACCCTAACCCTAACCCTAACCCTAACC